>NC_060181.1:83932011-84012011 GCF_021184085.1 Oncorhynchus gorbuscha | reverse complement strand
TGTGTGTGTGTGTGTGTGTGTGTGTGTGTGTGTGTGTGAGAGAGAGAGAGAGAGTTCTCACTTAGATTTAGACAAAGAATTCATGGAGGGCTACACAACCTACTTCAGAATATTTTATAGCTGAGCATTTGATTTTAAAACAAACACTATGAACACAAAAGGCCCAATCAGGAGCTGCTGAAATACTACTACTGGGTTTCTGCTACTGTATCATCGCAGCGGCTGAAGAAGACACACAAACATGACATATTCCTTGAAAAGTGCACTACTTTTGACCAGGGACCTATATATGGTGCCAATTTGCGACAAACTGTTAGACCTTACTGGAGGCCCCATTACTTCCTGTATGACAGTAGTATGAACCCAAGGGGTGAATATTGACCCTCTCCAGACCATATCCTGCACCCCACTCTCCCAGCAGTCTCCCTCCTGCCCCTACCGCATCACTGTAGAGCCAGCAGACAGACCATAGAAGGCGAGTAGAGGAGAGGATGGGTTGGGAAGGGCTGTGGACAGATGTTGCAGCCCCCTCTACTTGGTGTGACTGAGGAGGACAACTCCGGGGAGGTCTGAGGTATCAACTGTAACCAAGAACAAATCTGAGTCCCGCTGCGCTGCTCATCTGCGTCATATGGCGACACGCGGTCAACTGGGGTGTGGTTGCCAAAGTGTGACCAACCGACCGACCGACTGATCAACCAACCAAACAACCACATCTAGACTGGACGGCCCCAGTAGAGGGAGAAAAATCTGCCCCCACCCAGCCTTATCCCTCAACACAGACCCACGCCTGTCTGCCCATCACTACCCTATCCCCCCTCCCTCCGCAAGCCAAAAATAAAGCAGGGATAGAGTGAGAAATAAATTAAATAAAACAGAAATGTAAGGAGTCAGAAAGAAAGAGTGTTTCTGTGACATTGTGCTCCTTTGTAGCTGTATGATTGAGGGAGAGAGCAGAGAGGTTAGATGGAGAGAGGGTTAGCAACAATAGAGCAGAGGTTAGATGGAGAGAGGGATGGAGGAGAGGGTTAGGAAAACAAGGTTAGATGGAGAGCAGAGGGTTAGATGAGAGAGGTTAGATGGAGAGAGAGAGGTTAGATGGAGAGAGAGAGATAAGAGGAAAGAGGAGTTAGGGGAGGAGAGGGTTAGGCAACAATAGAGCAGAGAGGTTAGATGGAGGGTTAGACCACACTAGAGCAGAGAGGTTAGAGAGAGAGGGTTAGATGGCAGAGAGGGATGGAGAGGGAAGGAGAGGGTTAGGCCACACTAGAGCAGAGAGGTTAGATGGAGAGGGAAGGAGAGGGTTAGGCCACACTAGAGCAGAGAGGTTAGATGGAGAGGGAAGGAGAGGGTTAGACAACACTAGAGCAGAGAGGTTAGATGGAGGAGGAGAGGGTTAAGACACACTAGAGCAGAGAGGTTAGATGGAGAGGGAAGGAGAGGGTTAGGCAACACTAGAGCAGAGAGGTTAGATGGAGAGGAGAGGGTTAGGCCACACTAGAGCAGAGAGGTTAGATGGAGAGGGGAGGAGAGGGTTAGGCAACACTAGAGCAGAGAGGTTAGATGGAGAGGGAGAGGGTTAGGCCACACTAGAGCAGAGAGGTTAGATGGAGAGGGAAGAGGGTTAGCAACATAGAGCAGGAGGTTAGATGGGAGGGAAGGAGAGGGTTAGGCACCACACTAGAGCAGAGAGGTTAGATGGGAGAGAGGGAGGAGAGGTTGGAGAGGGGAGGAGAGGGTTACCACACTAGAGCAGAGAGGTTAGATGGAGAGGAGAGGGTTAGGCCACACTAGAGCAGAGAGGTTAGATGGAGAGGAGAGGGTTAGGCCACACTAGAGCAGAGAGGTTAGATGGAGAGGAGAGGGTTAGACCACACTAGAGCAGAGAGGTTAGATGGAGAGGGGAGGAGAGGGTTAGACCACACTAGAGCAGAGGTTAGATGGAGAGGAGAGCGTTAGGCCACACTAGAGCAGAGAGGTTAGATGGAGAGGGTTAGACCCCACTAGAGCAGAGAGGTTAGATGGAGAGGGGAGGAGAGGGTTAGACCACACTAGAGCAGAGAGGTTAGATGGAGAGGGGAGGAGAGGGTTAGGCAACACTAGAGCAGAGAGGTTAGATGGAGAGGAGAGGGTTAGACAACACTAGAGCAGAGAGGTTAGATGGAGAGGGGAGGAGAGGGTTAGACAACACTAGAGCAGAGAGGTTAGATGGAGAGGAGAGGGTTAGACCACACTAGAGCAGAGAGGTTAGATGGCAGAGAGGTTAGATGGAGAGAGGGTTAGGCAACACTAGAGCAGAGAGGTTAGATGGAGAGATGGGAGAGGGTTAGACAACACTAGAGCAGAGAGGTTAGATGGAGGGAGGAGAGGGTTAGACAACACTAGAGCAGAGAGGTTAGATGGAGAGGGGAGGAGAGGGTTAGACAACACTAGAGCAGAGAGGTTAGATGGAGAGGAGAGGGTTAGGCCACACTAGAGCAGAGAGGTTAGATGGAGAGGAGAGGGTTAGACCACACTAGAGCAGAGAGGTTAGATGGAGAGGAGAGGGTTAGGCCACACTAGTCGTCTGGGCCCACTCTAACCCCAAACCACACCTACATTTAGAGCCACTTTGTTCTTGTCAGCGTGTGGAAGACAGAGACTACTGCTGTCTATCGTTCTCTGGTGCCATCCTCAGTCAGAAAGGCTGTTGTTATTCTCACTAAGAGAGCACCCCCACCTCCAACCCAACCACTGTCAATTAGACGTACTGAAAGAAAGCTTTCATTCATTGTTCTGTTTGTCGGGCTGCTTAATATCCACCTCCATATTAGACCTGGGTACAAATGGTATTGGTTTTAAACACATCAATAGAATTACACTCAAAGGGCTAATGTGGTTTTGGGCAAAAGTCGCATGTAACAGTACATTACGTTCAGGGTAGAACAGAGGGTTATGATGAACATGTTTAGCAGGAATTTAAGTGCAGTTCTATGTGTGCCATTCAAGTCACTCTCCACCAGTGGAGGCTGGTGGGAGGAGCTATAGGAGGACAGGTCCATTGTGTTGGCCGGAATTGAATTAATGGAACGGAGTCAAACTTGTGATTTGATGCCATTTGATACCGGTCCATTTATTCCATTCCTGCCATTACAATGAGCCCGTCTTCCTATAGCTCCTCCCACCACTGCCTCACATGCCTCAGGTGAAAGGGAGCTGCAGAGAAAAAACATACAAAAACAGAGAGCGTAAGAATATGAATCCGAAAGAGAAATGAAGAGGGAAACGGGGGAGGAAAAGAGTAGGAAAGCACAAGAGATGGAAAATGTGAGGCAAACCCAAATGGGCCACATAGAGAAATAGAGAAAGAGAGGATCAGTGAGAAGAATAGAACAACAGAGGGAAGGAAGATTCCGGAGAGACAGATGGAGACGAGGAGATAAAGCCCTAGCTAGCTCCTCAGTGTAGATGTAGATGGAGACGAGGAGATAAAGCCCTAGCTAGCTCCTCAGTGTAGATGTAGATGGAGACGAGGAGATAAAGCCCTAGCTAGCTCCTCAGTGTAGATGTAGATGGAGACGTGGAGGAGATAAAGCCCTAGCTAGCTCCTCAGTGTAGATGTAGATGGAGACGAGGAGATAAAGCCCTAGCTAGCTCCTCAGTGTAGATGTAGATGGAGACGAGGAGATAAAGCCCTAGCTAGCTCCTCAGTGTAGATGGAGATGGAGACGAGGAGATAAAGCCCTAGCTAGCTCCTCAGTGTAGATGTAGATGGAGACGAGGAGATAAAGCCCTAGCTAGCTCCTCAGTGTAGATGTAGATGGAGACGAGGAGATAAAGCCCTAGCTAGCTCCTCAGTGTAGATGTAGATGGAGACGAGGAGATAAAGCCCTAGCTAGCTCCTCAGTGTAGATGTAGATGGAGACGAGGAGATAAAGCCCTAGCTAGCTCCTCAGTGTAGATGTAGATGGAGACGAGGAGATAAAGCCCTAGCTAGCTCCTCTCAGATGTAGATGGAGATGGAGAGAGCTCCTCAGTGTAGATGAGATATGGGGAGAGCCCTAGCTAGCTCCTCAGTGTAGATGTAGATGGAGACAAGAGAGAGCCCCCTAGCTAGCTCCTCAGTGTAGATAGATAGATGGAGACTAGCTAGGGAGATAAAGCCCTAGCTAGCTCCTCAGTGTAGATGTAGATGGAGACGAGGAGATAAAGCCCTAGCTAGCTCCTCAGTGTAGATGTAGATGGAGACGAGGAGATAGATGGAGCCCTAGCTAGCTCCTCAGTGTAGATGTAGATGGAGACGAGGAGATAAAGCGCTAGCTAGCTCCTCAGTGTAGATGTAGATGGAGACGAGGAGATAAAGCCCTAGCTAGCTCCTCAGTGTAGATGGAGATGGAGACAGGGAGATTGAGCCCTAGCTAGCTCCTCAGTGTAGATGTAGATTGAGATGGGGAGATTGAGCCCCAGCTAGCTCCTCAGTGTAGATGTAGATGGAGACGGGGAGATTGAGCCCTAGCTAGCTCCTCAGTGTAGATGGAGATGGAGACAGGGAGATTGAGCCCTAGCTAGCTCCTCAGTGTAGATGTAGATGGAGACAGGGAGATTGAGCCCAAGCTAGCTCCTCAGTGTAGATGGAGATGGACGAGGGGAGATTGAGTCCTCGCTAGCTCCTCAGTGTAGATGTAGATGGAGAAGGGGAGATTGAGCCCTAGCTAGCTCCTCAGTGTAGATGTAGATGTAGATGGAGACAGGGAGATTGAGCCCTAGCTAGCTCCTCGGTGTAGATGTAGATGGAGACAGGGAGATTGAGCCCTAGCTAGCTCCTCGGTGTAGTTGTAGATGGAGAAGGGGAGATTGAGCCCGAGCTAGCTCCTCAGTGTGGATGTAGATGGAGACGGGGAGATTGAGCCCTAGCTAGCTCAGTGTAGATGTAGATGGAGACTGGGAGATAAAGCCCTAGCTAGCTCCTCAGTGTAGATGTAGATTGAGACTGTGAGATTGAGCCCTAGCTAGCTCCTCAGTGTAGATGTAGATGGAGACAGGGAGATTGAGCCCAAGCTAGCTCCTCAGTGTAGATGTAGATGGAGACGGGGAGATTGAGCCCTAGCTAGCTCAGTGTAGATGTAGATGGAGACTGGGAGATAAAGCCCTAGCTAGCTCCTCAGTGTAGATGTAGATTGAGACTGGGAGATTGAGCCCTAGCTAGCTCCTCAGTGTAGATGTAGATGGAGACAGGGAGATTGAGCCCAAGCTAGCTCCTCAGTGTAGATGTAGATGGAGACGGGGAGATTGAGCCCTAGCTAGCTCCTCAGTGTAGATGTAGATGGAGACGGGGAGATTGAGCCCTAGCTAGCTCCTCAGTGTATATGTAGATGGAGAAGGGGAGATTGAGCCCTAGCTAGCTCCTCAGTGTAGATGTAGATGTAGATGGGGAGATTGAGCCCCAGCTAGCTCCTCAGTGTAGATGTAGATGGAGACGGGGAGATTGAGCCCTAGCTAGCTCCTCAGTGTAGATGTAGATGGAGATGGAGAAGCTAGCTCCTCAGTGTAGATGGAGGAGATTGAGCCCTAGCTAGCTCCTCAGTGTAGATGTAGATGGAGACAGGGAGATTGAGCCCTAGCTAGCTCCTCAGTGTAGATGTAGATGGAGACGAGGAGATTGAGCCCTAGCTAGCTCTTCAGTGTAGATGGAGATGGAGATGAAGAGATTGAGCCCTAAGTAGCTCTTCAGTGTAGATGGAGATGGAGAAGGGGAGATTGAGCCCTAGCTAGCTCCTCAGTGTAGATGTAGATGTAGATGGAGACGGGGAGATTGAGCCCTAGCTAGCTCCTCAGTGTAGATGTAGATGGAGACGGGGAGATTGAGCCCTAGCTAGCTCCTCAGTGTAGATGGAGATGGAGAAGGGGAGATTGAGCCCTAGCTAGCTCCTCAGTGTAGATGTAGATGTAGATGGAGACAGGGAGATTGAGCCCTAGCTAGCTCCTCGGTGTAGATGTAGATGGAGACAGGGAGATTGAGCCCTAGCTATCTCCTCAGCATTGATGTAGATGGAGACGAGGAGATTGAGCCCTAGCTAGCTCCTCAGCATTGATGTAGATGGAGACAGGGAGATTGAGCCCTAGCTAGCTCCTCAGTGTAGATGTAGATGGAGAAGGGGAGATTGAGCCCTAGCTAGCTCCTCAGTGTAGATGTAGATGGAGACGAGGAGATTGAGCCCGAGTCTGCTCTTCAATGTAGTGGAGATGGAGACGAGGAGATTGAGCCCTAGCTAGCTCCTCAGTGTAGATGTAGATGGAGACGAGGAGATTGAGCCCTAGCTAGCTCTTCAGTGTAGATGGAGATGGAGACGGGGAGATTGAGACCTCGCTAGCTCTTCAGTGTAGATGTAGATGGAGACGGGGAGATTGAGCCCTCGCTAGCTCCTCAGTGTATATGTAGATGGAGACGGGGAGATTGAGCCCAAGATAGCTCCTCAGTGTAGATGTAGATGGAGACGAGGAGATTGAGCCCTAGCTAGCTCCTCAGTGTAGATGTAGATGGAGACGGGGAGATTGAGACCTCGCTAGCTCCTCAGTGTATATGTAGATGGAGATGGGGAGATTGAGCCCTAGCTAGTTCCTCAGTGTAGATGGAGATGGAGACGAGGATATTGAGCCCTAGCTAGTTCCTCAGTGTAGATGTAGATGGAGACGGGGAGATTGAGCCCTAGCTAGCTCCTCAGTGTAGATGGAGACGAGGAGATTGAGCCCTAGCTAGCTCCTCAATGTAGATGTATCTGTCTGTATTTTTCCGGTGGGATGCAATCCACCCCATAGGGACTCCTCCATAGCAGTGCTTCAAAGCTCCGCTGGTCACCCAACAACACACAACCCTCCCCTGCCCTAACCTCCTTGTTAGCAAAACAAGCTAATTGGAGTCTCGTTAATGGGCTGTGCTACGAGTGCCTCTAGGATAGAGAGATCAACACGATGAAGGACCCTCAGAAACATGCCAGAGAGGCTACTGCACTTTAGCGTAGCTGAGACAGAAAGGCAAACACAAATGTGCTAAGTCAGCATTTCCTCAAAAGTACACACTTACATACTGTACGGACGCGCACGCACACACACTAGAATATAGGATAATTGACTGTGTCTTGACTTTTCCCCCTCTCCCTATATGACTCTGTAAGCATGTTATCATCTCCAAGTCACAGAGACAAACAGAGGCAACACATTATCCTCAGGAACAGAGTCTGGCTGATAAGGATGAACAGAAGAGAGCCCAGCTGCCCTAAAGAGAGGCAGCGTGCCAACTGGGATAAACAAACACACAGGCTTATTTATCAGACTGAACAGTGAAGGAATAAAAAAACAAGTGACTCACAGGAAACCCACTGGGAGATAAAATGTCACATCCTGTATGAGGCATCCATGCTGTCTCTCTCTCTCTCTCTCTCTCTCTCTCTCTCTCTCTCTCTCTCTCTCTCTCTCTCTCTCTCTCTCTCTCTCTCTCTCTCTCTCTCTCTCTCTCTCTCTCTGTCTGTGTGTGTCTGTAGTTCTCATCTCTTGAGGGCCAAGGAGTCCAAAAAGAAGCACTAAATGAAAACCTAGTGGGAGAATTATAAGAAGTCGGAACCTTTTTAAAATAATGTTGAACAATCCCCTTACAAAAGTCTGTGCTAACTGATCCAACTTTCTGTCCTCTATAAGGATGAAGACATTTCCTAACGCGGCTTCAGCCTCCAGGCCCTCTCTTCATGATTTTCTGACGCCATCTAGTGGCATAAGTGTAAAACTGACAACCGAAAATGGACAAACACTCAATGGGATACTTATTTGCATTACTCAATTATTCATCTGTTGGTTTGATTGTCAAATGACAAAATATTGCAGGCCAGCTGTGAATGACATTGAGTTAGTGTGTGGACAGGCCACCATGTGTGTGCGAGAGAGAGTCCTGACAGTGGGGGTGACGTTTAAGATGAGGGAGGAAGATTTTTTTATTTATTATAAGCATGGCCTTATTTCCATTACAGCATATTGGATGGCTGTCATTCATATTCTATTCAACCAGTTCACTGTATCATCGATAGGTTTAGGCTACTACATGATACTGTAATGTTCCCTATACCATGAGGTTGCTATAACCTAGCCTATGAAAGTTTACAACATAGGTGCACAGGTCAAGAGACATATTTGAGTAATCAAGGGGTGCGGTCGTAAATTCACCCTTGGTATCTACCCAGATTTCAGACTTCTCTTTGCTTATTTGAGCTGTTCTTGTCATAATATGGACTCGGTCTTTTACCAAATAGGGCTATATTCTGTATACCACCCCTACCTTGTCACAACACAACTGATTGGCTCAAACACATTAAGAAGGAAAGAAATTCCACCAATGAACTTTGAACAAGGCATACTTGTTAATTGAAATGCATTCCAGGTGACTACCTCATGAAGCTGGTTGAGAGAATGCCAAGTGTGTGCAAAGCTGACATCAAGGTAAAAGGTGGCTACTTTTACGGATCTCAAATTACATCAAATTTAGATTTGTTTAAAACTTTTTTTGGTTACTACATGATTCCGTATGTGTTATTTCACATGTTTGATTTCTTATTACTCTATTATTCTACAATGTAGAAAATAGTCAAAATAAAGAAAAATAAATGAATGAGTAGGTGTGTCTAAACCTTTGACTGGTACTGTACATTAATGAGAAAATAAGTACAACAACAAATAAAAAACAAACATGTATGAAGTAGAACAGAATGAAGCCATGGCAACTTCCCCTGAGCTGGACCAACCCTCAAATTGGCTGAGAGCAGTGCTGGATAACCAGAACCAACAACTGTAATCATGCTCTTTTCTGTAATGAAGCACACATCAGGGAGCAACCCCACTTGAACTCAGACTCAACCAGCAACAATGGCCAATGCCTCCAGAGGGGATATTAATGAGAGCTCCCAACACGCCGCACAAGAGAGACATCGGCCCCACTCTGACTCCCCCCTGCCATTCCACTGGGACATCCAGGAAAGGCCCAGCCATGGGACCGGTGGCCATTTTTCAGCGGAGCTAGATGTAATAGAGTGGTGAACAGAGGTCTGTAAACTTCAATCAGCAGAACAAACACACCACACAGGATGGCCCAAAGGTTAAGCTAGCCATTTTCGGTGGAAATGAAGATTGGAAGTCCTTCCTGTTGCCATTTGAATGTCAGGCTAAGAAGTATGGCTGGAACGGTGCTCAGCAGGTTGACCGTCTGGCTACATTAATGCCTGTGTGGAGCAGCCATCAGATACAGTTGAAGTCGTAAGTTTACATACACTTAGGTTGGAGTCATTAAAACTCAACCACTCCACAAATGTCTTGTTAACAAACTATAGTTTTGGCAAGTCGGTTAGGACATCTACTTTGTGCATGACACAAGTCATTTTTCCAACAATTGTTTACAGACAGATTACTTCACTTAATGCACTGTATCACAATTCCAGTGGGTCAGAAGTTTACATACACTAAGTTGACTGTTCCTTTAAACAGCTTGGAAAATTCCAGAAAATTATGTCATGGCTTTAGAAGCTTCTGAGAGGCTAATTGACATCTGAGTCAATTGGAGGTGTACCTGTGGATGTATTTCAAGGCCTACCTTCAAACTCAGTGCCTCTTTGCTTGACATCATAGGAACATCAAAAGAAATCAGCCGTCTTGGCTGATTCAGCCGTCTCAGAATTGTTTTTGTAGACCTCCACAAATCTAGTTCATCCTTGGGAGCAATTTCCAAATGGCTGAAGGTACCATGTTCATCTGTACCAACAACAGTACGCAAGAATAAACACAATGGGACCGTGCAGCTGTCATACCACTCAGGAAGGAGATGCATTCTGTCTCCTAGAGATGATCGTACTTTGGTGCGAAAAAGTGCAAATCAATCCCAGAACAACAGCAAAGGACCTTGTGAAGATGCTGGAGGAAACAGGTACAAAAGTATCTATATCCACAGTAAAACAAGTCTTATATCAACATAACCTGAAAGTTTACTCAGCAAGGAAGAAGCCACTGCTCCAAAACCATCATAAAAAAAGCCAGACTACGGTTTACAACTGCACATGGGGACAAAGATCGTATTTTTTTGAGAAATGTCCTCTGGTCTGATGAAACAAAAATAGAACTGTTTGGCCATAATGACCATCATTATGTTTGGAGGAAAAAGGGGGAGTCTTGCAAGCCGAAGAACACCATCCCAACCATGAAGCACGGGGGTGGCAGCATCATGTTGTGGGGGTGCTTTGCTGCAGGAGGGACTGGTGCACTTCACAAAATAGATGGCATCATGAGGTAGGGAAATTATGTGGATATACTGAAGCAACATCTCAAGACATCAGTCAGGAAGTTAAAGCTTAGTCGCAAATGGCTCTTCCAAATGGACAATGACCCCAAGCATACTTCAAAAGTTGTGGAAAAATGGCTTAAGGACAACCAAGTCAAGGTATTGGAGAGGCCATCACAAAGCCCGGACCGCAATCCCATGGAACATTTGTGGGCAGAACTGAACAAGCGTGTGCGAGCAAGGAGGCCTACAAACCTGACTCAGTTACACCAGCTCTGTCAGGAGGAATGGGCCAAAATGCACCCAAATTGTTGTGGGAAGATTGTGGAAGGCTATCCGAAAAGTTTGACCCAAGTTAAACAATTTAAAGGCAATGCTACTAAATACTAATTGAGTGTATGTAAACTTCTGACCCACGGGGAATGTGATGAATGAAATAAAAGCTGAAATAAATCCTTCTCTCTACTATTATTCTGACATTTCACATTCTTAATTAAAATAAAGTGGTGATTCTAATTGACCTAAGAAAGGGAATTTTTACAAGGATTAATTGTCAGGAATTGTTAAAAACGGAGTTTAAATGTATTTAGCTAAGGTGTATGTAAACTTCGGACTTCAACTGTATGTATTCTCACTGCCTGAGCATATTCCGGAGGACTATAAGCTTATCAAGTAACAGCTCCCCAGCGCTTTGGTTAGGGGCCCCCCCCGACCACAGTCACAAGGAAGTAAGGAGAACATCGCCAGTCTAAGGAGTTGTCGGCTGAATAGAGTACCACAGTATGAGTCATAATACCCATAAACCCTAGCAGTAATATAAGGAAATGGTTTCAGTTGGTTCCATCCCCTGAAAGAGTCAGGAAACCTTGCAACAAAGGATCAATCTACCCGGGATAGCCCTGCAGTAAGGAAGTGCTGGCTGTGCTGGCCTTAAGGTGAACTACGTTCTCTACTACGGCAGGGAGCAAGCTGGTGGACTCAGCCCATCTTCACTGATGCTGGTGACAGCCTAAATGCAGACTGAAGTGTTGGTCATTTGGGGGAGGGGAAGACCTTGGAGCATCTCTGCCAGAGCTACCACTGGTACGAAATGGGAAGAGATGTCCACCTGTTCATACAGAGATGGTATCACTGTAATTCTCAGACAGCTGCAGGTTCCTACAAAACCTACCTGAATCATCTCCATGTGGACATACTAGACTCATTTCCAGTGTCCAGTTCCAGAAACATTCTCATCATCATCAACCAATTTACTTGGTGGGTTGAAGCTGTTCCTGTTCCTGACCAAGGAGCTGAAACCACCGCCAAGAAACCTCAGCAACAACATGACAGTGAGGTTATCCTGGTGTTGATCAACAGTCAAAGGAACCAGGTCCAACAGCGTTGTAAAGACTCCACAGTGACACCCACACACCTGGAACCTCAGCAACTACCTGAGCCACCACCAGATGGCAGCCTCAGACTCTCCTGAACAGGAGCCGAAGGAGAAACAGCAAAGAGAAAAAGTGACAGACTGCTGCAGGCCGTTGTCGACAGTACAAACTACAACAAGTGGAAATATCAGACACAGATGATGGCAAAGACCCGATGGTAAACAAGACAGTGAAGACGACACTCTGTGGACGAAAGGTTCACAAACCCGCTGTTAAAAAGGGGTAAGAAAGAAACCATGGACTGTGTAGTTTTCAGACACGTTACAAGTCAGAGAGATTGTGGACTTTGTTTTATAATCTTTACTGTTTAAACCAGTCTACAGCGAGTTCAGACTGTAAGGACTGTATTTATGTGTAGTGCAGATGGCATAGCCCCTTGTTCTCTCCCATGTCTTATACTGTACTCTAGTTTTCCCACAGTTAGTTGGAGGTTTGCTCGCATGCACATCGCACGAACGTGGACATCGTTCTGTGCCCGAGCAAGAGCGCCTAGACATAGCCTGTGTTATCGCCAGTTGTATAAGAACGTGCTGAGTGCCAGTATCTTCATTTGAATTCCCATCATTATTATACTTTTATCATATGAGAAGATCCTTCAGTAAATGTCCATCAAACGTGAATCATTCTTGTCATGGCCATTCTTTACCCACACATAATTAGCTAGGAAGAGCTATAACCAGTAACACAACAATAGCAAAAAAGTTCAAATGATTGAGTGACAGGTTGACACAAAATCTGTGTCAGCACAATGGATGGAACGCACCGCAGTGTGTGTAGGGGGGCTATGGAAAGCCATAAGTGTATAGTTGTATGACAGTGTATAATTAGCCTTGCGCTGTAGGTGATTGTCCTGCTGAAAGGTGGATTTGTCTCCCAGTGTCTGTTGGAAAGCAGACTGACAGGTTTCCCTCTAGGACTTCACTCTATTCGGTTTAATTGTATCCTAAAATACTCCCTAGTCCATAACATGATGCAGCCACCACCATGCTTGATAATATCAAGAGTGGTACTCAGTGATGTGTTGTGTTTAATTTGATCCTAAAATACTCCCTAGTCCATAACATGATGCAGCCACCACCATGCTTGATAATATCAAGAGTGGTACTCAGTGATGTGTTGTGTTTAATTTGATCCAAACATAATGCTTTGCATTCAGGACAAAAAGTACATTTCTTTGCCACATTTTTTGCAGTTTTACTATATTGCAAACAGGATGCATGTTTTGGAATATTTTATGATGTACAGGCTTCCTTCTTGTCACTCTGTCATTTACAGTGGGAAGAAAACGTATGTGAACCCTTTAGAATTACCTGGATTTCTGCATAAATTGGTAATAAAATGGTATCTGATTTTCATCTAAGTTACAACAATGAGACAAAAACAGTCATGCTTAAACTACTAACAAACAAACAATTATCATCTCTTTATTTAACTAGGCAAGTCAGTTAAGAACAAATTCTTGTTTTCAATGACATTCTAGGAACAGCAGTTTAACTGCCTTGTTTAATGGAAGAATGACAGATTTTTACACTGTCAGCTTGGGGATTCAATCTTGAAACATTTTGGTTACTAGTCCAACTCTCTAACCACTAGGCTACCTGCCTTCCCTTATTGATCACACCGTGTAAACATTCACAGTGCAGGTTGGGAAAAGTATGTGAACCCTTTGATTTAATGACAGGTTGACCCTCCTTTGGAAGCAATAACCTCAAACAAATATTTTCTGTAGTTGCATATCAGACATGCACAATGGTCAGGAGGAATTTTGGACCATTCCTCTTTACAAAATTGTTTCACTTCAGCAATATTCTTGGGATGTCTGGTGTGAATTTCTCTCTCTAGGTCATGCCACAGCATCTCAAACGGGTTGAGGTCAGGACTGACTGGGCCACTCAGGTTGAGGTCAGGACTGACTGGGCCACTCAGGTTGAGGTCAGGACTGACTGGGCCACTCAGGTTGAGGTCAGGACTCTGACTGGGCCACTCAGGTTGAGGTCAGGACTGACTGGGCCACTCAGGTTGAGGTCAGGACTGACTGGGCCACTCAGGTTGAGGTCAGGACTGACTGGGCCACTCAGGTTGAGGTCAGGACTGACTGGGCCACTCAGGTTGAGGTCAGGACTCTGACTGGGCCACTCAGGTTGAGGTCAGGACTGACTGGGCCACTCAGGTTGAGGTCAGGACTCTGACTGGGCCACTCAGGTTAAGGTCAGGACTGACTGGGCCACTCAGGTTGAGGTCAGGACTCTGACTGGGCCACTCAGGTTGAGGTCAGGACTCTGACTGGGCCACTCAGGTTGAGGTCAGGACTCTGACTGGGCCACTCAGGTTGAGGTCAGGACTCTGACTGGGCCACTCAGGTTGAGGTCAGGACTGACTGGGCCACTCAGGTTGAGGTCAGGACTCTAACTGGGCCACTCAGTTTGAGGTCAGGACTCTGACTGGGCCACTCAGGTTGAGGTCAGGACTGACTGGGCCACTCAGGTTGAGGTCAGGACTCTGACTGGGCCACTCAGGTTGAGGTCAGGACTGACTGGGCCACTCAGGTTGAGGTCAGGACTGACTGGGCCACTCAGGTTGAGGTCAGGACTCTGACTGGGCCACTCAGGTTGAGGTCAGGACTCTGACTGGGCCACTCAGGTTGAGGTCAGGACTCTGACTGGGCCACTCAGGTTGAGGTCAGGACTGACTGGGCCACTCAGGTTGAGGTCAGGACTCTGACTGGGCCACTCAGGTTGAGGTCAGGACTGACTAGGCCACTCAGGTTGAGGTCAGGACTCTGACTGGGCCACTCAGGTTGAGGTCAGGACTGACTGGGCCACTCAGGTTGAGGTCAGGACTGACTAGGCCACTCAGGTTGAGGTCAGGACTCTGACTGGGCCACTCAGGTTGAGGTCAGGACTGACTGGGCCACTCAGGTTGAGGTCAGGACTGACTAGGCCACTCAGGTTGAGGTCAGGACTGACTGGGCCACTCAGGTTGAGGTCAGGACTCTGACTGGGCCACTCAGGTTGAGGTCAGGACTGACTGGGCCACTCAGGTTGAGGTCAGGACTCTGACTGGGCCACTCAGGTTGAGGTCAGGACTCTGACTGGGCCACTCAGGTTGAGGTCAGGACTGACTAGGCCACTCAGGTTGAGGTCAGGACTCTGACTGGGCCACTCAGGTTGAGGTCAGGACTCTGACTGGGCCACTCAGGTTGAGGTCAGGACTCTGACTGGGCCACTCAGGTTGAGGTCAGGACTCTGACTGGGCCACTCAGGTTGAGGTCAGGACTCTGACTGGGCCACTCAGGTTGAGGTCAGGACTCTGACTGGGCCACTCAGGTTGAGGTCAGGACTCTGACTGGGCCACTCAGGTTGAGGTCAGGACTCTGACTGGGCCACTCAGGTTGAGGTCAGGACTCTGACTGGGCCACTCAGGTTGAGGTCAGGACTCTGACTGGGCCACTCAGGTTGAGGTCAGGACTCTGACTGGGCCAATCCAGAAGGCGTATTTTATTCTGTTCAAGCCATTCTGTTGTTGATTTACATCTGTCTAATGGGCTGTTGTCCTGTTGCATCAACTAACTTCTGTTGAGCTTCAATTGGCAGACCGATATCCTTACATTCTCCTGCAAAATGTCTTGATAAACTAGGGAATTAATTTTTCATATCATATTGACTTTGCAGAGAACTACCTGTGTAAATACACCAGTGAAATCCAGGCAGTTCACTTTGGTGATTCTCACAAGCAGGTGACCCTCCACACCTGTGTTGGATATACCACAACTGATAGTTTCACTTTGCTCACTGAGCTCTTCTATGCAACATGACCCCTGTTTTCTGGGCCCTCTCAAAACCACTGGCCTACTTCCGTGAGCTCTGCCCATTGGCTACTGCTGTACACTTTGTGAGTGATGGGCCTACAAACCAATATAGGTCTGAAATCTTGAACAATGGTTGTTGTTCTAAATGTTTGCAATAAAATATGGTTTTCATACATTTTTTTTTACATAGATGTCATTTCCACCACACCATGTCATTTCCTTTACAACCCATATTTTGAGGTAAATGAGTATATTATGTATAATTTACACACATTTATTTGTTTTAGATATGGAAATCATATGGTTCTTATCATAATCTCACAAAAAGGTTGGGTGGAAAAATCGTATTTTTCATGATAGATACATGTTTTCAGCTGCCAACAAGACAAGTTTATACATTCAGGGGTCGTGTTGAGTTATTAATATTAGGAAAACTTTAAAAATCATTCAAAATAATATTCATTCAAGTTAATGTACAAATGCATAAGAAATCCGTTATAAATCAATTGTATGATATTTCATTTTCAACTAAAATTGATGTTTAATGACGTGATGGAAATTACAGTTGTGTATGGCTGTCTGGGAAAAATGACAAAAATATATACATTCCTGAATAGTAGGATCGCAGCCATAATCAGATATAGTTTCTAGACAAATCAAAGACAAGTACAATACTGGTAAAATGGTTTTGAATAAGTTTTAATTTCTGAAAGTTTGCATGGCCAAAGTGCACGAAGTTGCATATTCACCTATTAATGTATTTGTGCATTTTAGCATATAAATGTAACCTCCCCACCTCCGCTAATCTCTAGACTAGACCACATCCTTGTGGAACGACAGGGAGTTACCCGCCTTTTTTGTCCAGTGTGCCCTGCTCACGTCGCAACATTGCACTGTCACCCACCGCCAGTTCTTGTTGCAGATTGGCGTCACCGCTGCAGCATTAATACTTCCGGTCGTCCGATCCTGCCTTCAAAATATAAGTCTGTGGTAAAACGCTATGAAAACTATACGAAATCAATCTTTTTTGTAGCTTTGCTTAGTCATAGTGCACAATGTAAGAATTATGTTACAAAATTATAACTACATCAGGGGATAAATCTAAACTAATGAGAAATACTACTTTATATAAGATAATGTACATTATAAGGTGGAGCACATTGAGAGATTGGTATTTAATGTAATTGTATGTTATGGTACGATCTCTGTGTACAAAACATTAGGAACCATAGCCGTGGGAAGTAGGGGTGCTGAGGATGCTGCCGCAACCCTGAATATATATATATATATATATATATATATATATTAATACTTTTCTCCAGGGAGAACTTGTCCACTTCCCCAATCTTCTGGTGCAAATGCAGGGAGACAAAGATGTTCCCAACCATGTTGATTTTATCCAGAAGCTGATTAATTACTTCAAGGCATGCTTTGATGACTTCACTGTTGATAACTAAACGACTACCAACCCGCAGCACTCACGTTTGTAGACATGAAGTGCTTCGAAAGGCTGGTCATAGCTCACATCAACACCATTATCCCAGAAACCCTAGACCCACTCCACTTTGCATACCACCACAACAGATCCACAGATGATGCAATCTCTATTGCACTCCACACTGCCCTTTCCCACCTGGGAAGTGTGCCCTTTCCCACCTGGACGAAAGGAACACCTATGTGAGAATGCTATTCATTGACTACAGCGCAGCGTTCAACACCACAGTGCCCTCAAAGCTCACCAATAAAAGCTAAACACCTCCCTCTGCAACTGGATCCTGGACTTCCTGACGGGCCGCCCCCCCAGGTGGTAAGAATAGTTAACAACACATCCGCCACGCTGATCCTCAACACGGGGGTCCATCAGGGGTGCGTGCTCAGCCCCCTCCTGTACTCCGTGTTCACTCATGACTGCATGGCCAGGCATGACTCCAACACCATCATTAAGTTTGCCGATGACACAACAGTGGTAAGCCTGATCACCGACAACGATGAGACAGCCTATAGGAAGAAAGTCAGTCACCTGGCCGTGTGGTGCCTGTGAAACCGATGTGAAATGGCTAGCTAGTTAGCGGTGGTTCGCGCTAATAGCGTTTCAATCGGTGACGTCACTCGCTCTAAGGCCTTGAAGTAGTGATTCCTCTTGCTCTGCAAGGGCTGTGGCTTTTGTGGCGCGATGGGTAACGATGCTTCGTGGGTGTCAGTTGTCGATGTCTGCAGAGGGTCCCTGGTTCAGATTAAAGCTATACTGTTGATGCTGTTGACCCGGATCATTGGTTGCTGCGGAAAAGGAGGTCAAAAGGGGGGTGAGTGTAACCGATGTGAAATGGCTAGCTAGTTAGCGGTAGTGCGTGCTAATAGCGTTTAAATTGGTGACGTCACTCGCTTGGAGATCTTGAAGTAATGGTTCCGATGCTAATGATGCTTCGTGGGTGTCAGTTGTCTGTGTGTGCAGAGGGTCCCTGGATCCAGCCCGGGTCGGGGCGAGGGGAGGGATGAAAGTTATACTGTTACACCAGAACAACAACCTCTCCCTCAACGTGATCAAGACAAAGGAGATGATGGTGGACTACAGGAAAAGGAAGACCGAGCACGCCCCCCTTCTCATCAACGGGTCTGTAGTGGAGTAGGTTGAGTGTTTCAAGTTCCTTGGTGTCCACATCACCAACAAACTAACATGGTCCTGTATCCAATTTTCCTAGAAAATAGATTAAAAGCGAAACAAGTAGCTCTTGTCGTTGATAAACTACATATTGATAACCAGTTGTACAGAGACTCAAAGACTACTCCATGGTTATTTTAAAAATGGTAAAGTTCTCATAGATGAGGAAAATAAATCAAATTCTAGCCCGGTTATGGATTGTAACAATACAATAAAAAATATAGCTTTTCTATATATCTTCACATAAAACTAATTGAACACACAAGCACTAATTCAACATAGTAAAGATAAAAACTAAGTAAACAGACAGCACAGTATGTGTGGATGGTGTGGTGTATGTTTATTTTGATTTGTTAGGTTTGGAAAGTAGAGTGAATGAGCACTGAAATGGTTGCATATCCCAGAGCCAATGTATTGCTGTGGGCCGGGTATGAGAGGGCTTTCAATGTTGTTCAGATGATGGATATACTTTTATAATGTCTTTTTTATTTATTGTCCTATCATGGTGGAACAGTTTTAAAATAGATGATGCATTTGATTTGTTATTGTCCTATCATGGGGAACTACATTTTTAAAATAAATTATATCTAATTATTTATTTATGATCCTATTTTAATGGTACGGTCCATGACCCTATACCCTAGACACCTACCTGAATGACCCAGAGACTCAGGAGAAGTCCTAATGTAATGGTACGGTCCATGACCCTATACCCTAGACACCCACCTGAATGAACCAGAGACTCAGGAGAAGTCCTAATGTAATGGTACGGTCCATGACCCTATACCCTAGACACCCACCTGAATGACCCAGAGACTTAGGAGAAGTCCTAATGTAATGGTACGGTCCATGACCCTATACCCTAGACACCCACCTGAATGACCCAGATACTAAGGAGAAGTCCTGATGTAATGGTACGGTCCATGACCCTATACCCTAGACACCCACCTGAATGACCCAGAGACTCAGGAGAAGTCCTAATGTAATGGTACGGTCCATGACCCTATACCCTAGACACCCACCTGAATGACCCAGAGACTAAGGAGGAGTCCTAATGTAATGGTACGGTCCATAACCCTATACCCTAGACACCCACCTGAATGACCCACATACTAAGGAGAAGTCCTTAACTGTTTTATGGGTCTGCTGTAAGCGGTCTGTATGCAGCCAAATGATGGTCAGAGACCAAGAGCAGCTGCCCCCTCAAGATTCTGAGCCTGCTTGGCAAGGTTGGTCCTGCCAAGCCAAAGCCCCCTAAAGGGAGAGCATACTACACAAGGAAATTCTCAAAGCTGCTAATGAGAACCTTGATGACCTTGTACCTAGCCGGTGGGGATTCTGGTGGGGTTCCCCCACCCAGGCAGTGCTGGCAACACTAGCTGCAGTAACCCATGGGGAGGGTGTCACACTCTGACATTCAGAGAGGGAGTATATTATTGTGATCCTAGTGGCACAGAATCAAGTCGGACTGCATGGGATTCTTGGGAATATGGTCAATATGGGTAGCTGTATTGTGGGTGTTTCAGGGAAAGGTGTACATTTGACTTCCATCATCTAGGATGTGACAATGGTAAATAAAATCTCTAAAATTGTGGCTATTTTTTGTGCGGTCTTGCAGGCCTTCTCGTGCAGCTGCAACTGCAAGTGCATTTGTAAATCAAGACCTTTCTTGAGTTGGGCTCTGGGATGGTGCAATTGTTGAGTAAGTGAACTTATGGTTGTGTGGGGGTATGGGTTGAGTGTGTGTGAGTGAGTGTATGTGTGTATCCCACAACTGTTGCGAAGGAGTAAAAGATGTTAGGGACAATAGAGGATGATCCACAGCTATATATAATACAAATCGAGGTGAGGGCGATGGAAATGCATTTGGCAGTTCATCTTCTTCAATTCAGTAAATGGCACTGTGTGCTCTTTTCAACGGATGGATCCCAGTCGGTTATGGGATACAGGGGGTCGAGGGTGGTCTGCCGGGCATTGGGATGACAACCCAACTCGGGATGAGGAGGGCTTTTAGTGGGTGGAATAGTAGGGACCAATTGGAGGTTTACTTAGTAGAAATGCAAAGATCATGGTACAGACATTTAACATTTCACATTTAAGTCATTTAGCAGACGCTCTTATCCAGAGCGACTTACAAATTGGTGCATTCACCTTATAACATCCAGTGGAACAGTCACTTTACAATAGTGCATCTAAATCTTAAAGGGGGGGGGTGAGAGGGATTACTTATCCTATCCTACGTATTCCTTAAAGAGGTGGGGTTTCAGGTGTCTCCGGAAGGTGGTGATTGACTCCGCTGTCCTGGCGTCGTGAGGGAGTTTGTTCCACCATTGGGGGGCCAGAGCAGCGAACAGTTTTGACTGGGCTGAGCGGGAGCTGTACTTCCTCAGTGGTAGGGAGGCGAGCAGGCCAGAGGTGGATGAACGCAGTGCCCTTGTTTGGGTGTAGGGCCTGATCAGAGCCTGGAGGTACTGAGGTGCCGTTCCCCTCACAGCTCCGTAGGCAAGCACCATGGTCTTGTAGCGGATGCGAGCTTCAACTGGAAGCCAGTGGAGAGAACGGAGGAGCGGGGTGACGTGAGAGAACTTGGGAAGGTTGAACACCAGACGGGCTGCGGCGTTCTGGATGAGTTGAAGGGGTTTAATGGCACAGGCAGGGAGCCCAGCCAACAGCGAGTTGCAGTAATCCAGACGGGAGATGACAAGTGCCTGGATTAGGACCTGTGCCGCTTCCTGTGTGAGGCAGGGTCGTACTCTGCGGATGTTGTAGAGCATGAACCTACAGGAACGGGCCACCACCTTGATGTTGGTTGAGAACGACAGGGTGTTGTCCAGGATCACGCCAAGGTTCTTAGCGCTCTGGGAGGAGGACACAATGGAGTTGTCAACCGTGATGGCGAGATCATGGAATGGGCAGTCCTTCCCCGGGAGGAAGAGCAGCTCCGTCTTGCCGAGGTTCAGCTTGAGGTGGTGATCCGTCATCCACACTGATATGTCTGCCAGACATGCAGAGATGCGATTCGCCACCTGGTCATCAGAAGGGGGAAAGGAGAAGATTAGTTGTGTGTCGTCTGCATAGCAATGATAGGAGAGACCATGTGAGGTTATGACAGAGCCAAGTGACTTGGTGTATAGCGAAAATAGGAGAGGGCCTAGAACAGAGCCCTGGGGGACACCAGTGGTGAGAGCACGTGGTGAGGAGACAGATTCTCGCCACGCCACCTGGTAGGAGCGACCTGTCAGGTAGGACGCAATCCAAGCGTGGGCCGCGACGGAGATGCCCAACTCGGAGAGGGTGGAGAGGAGGATCTGATTGTTCACAGTATCGAAGGCAGCCGATAGATCTAGAAGGATGAGAGCAGAGGAGAGAGAGTTAGCTTTAGCAGTGCGGAGCGCCTCCGTGATACAGAGGAGAGCAGTCTCAGTTGAATGACTAGTGTTGAAACCTGACTGATTTGGATCAAGAAGGTCATTCAGAGAGAGATAGCGGGAGAGCTGGCCAAGGACGGCACGTTCAAGAGTTTTGGAGAGAAAAGAAAGAAGGGATACTGGTCTGTAATTGTTGACATCGGAGGGATCGAGTGTAGGTTTTTTCAGAAGGGGTGCAACTCTCGCTCTCTTGAAGACGGAAGGGACGTAGCCAGCGGTCAGGGATGAGTTGATGAGCGAGGTGAGGTAAGGGAGAAGGTCTCCGGAAATGGTCTGGAGAAGAGAGGAGGGGATAGGGTCAAGCGGGCAGGTTGTTGGGCGGCCGGCCGTCACAAGACGCGAGATTTCATCTGGAGAGAGAGGGGAGAAAGAGGTCAGAGCACAGGGTAGGGCAGTGTGAGCAGAACCAGCGGTGTCGTTTGACTTAGCAAACGAGGATCGGATGTCGTCAACCTTCTTTTCAAAATGGTTGACAAAGTCATCTGCAGAGAGGGAGGAGGGGGAGGGGGAGGAGGATTCAGGAGGGAGGAGAAGGTGGCAAAGAGCTTCCTAGGGTTAGAGGCAGATGCTTGGAATTTAGCGTGGTAGAAAGTGGCTTTAGCAGCAGAGACAGAGGAGGAAAATGTAGAGAGGAGGGAGTGAAAGGATGCCAGGTCCGCAGGGAGGCGAGTTTTCCTCCATTTCCGCTCGGCTGCCCGGAGCCCTGTTCTGTGAGCTCGCAATGAGTCATCGAGCCACGGAGCGGGAGGGGAGGACCGAGCCGGCCTGGAGGATAGGGGACATAGAGAGTCAAAGGATGCAGAGAGGGAGGAGAGGAGGGTTGAGGAGGCAGAATCAGGAGATAGGTTGGAGAAGGTTTGAGCGGAGGGAAGAGATGATAGGATGGAAGAGGAGAGAGTAGCGGGGGAGAGAGAGCGAAGGTTGGGACGGCGCGATACCATCCGAGTAGGGGCACTGTGGGAGGTGTTGGATGAGAGCGAGAGGGAAAAGGATACAAGGTAGTGGTCGGAGACTTGGAGGGGAGTTGCAATGAGGTTAGTGGAAGAACAGCATCTAGTAAAGATGAGGTCGACCGTATTGCCTGCCTTGTGAGTTGGGGGGGAAGGTGAGAGGGTGAGGTCAGAAGAGGAGAGGAGTGGAAAGAAGGAGGCAGAGAGGAAAGAGTCAAAGGTAGACGTGGGGAGGTTAAAGTCGCCCAGAACTGTGAGAGGTGAGCCGTCCTCAGGAAAGGAGCTTATCAAGGCATCAAGCTCATTGATGAACTCTCCGAGGGAACCTGGAGGGCGATAAATGATAAGGATGTTAAGCTTAAAAGGGCTGGTAACTGTGACAGCATGGAATTCAAAGGAGGCGATAGACAGATGGGTAAGGGGAGAAAGAGAGAATGACCACTTGGGAGAGATGAGGATCCCGGTGCCACCACCCCGCTGACCAGAAGCTCTCGGGGTGTGCGAGAACACGTGGGCGGACGAAGAGAGAGCAGTAGCAGTAGCAGTGTTGTCTGTGGTGATCCATGTTTCCGTCAGTGCCAAGAAGTCGAGGGACTGGATGAACTCTGCCTTGTTGACCGCAGATTGGCAGTTCCAGAGGCTACCGGAGACCTGGAACTCCACGTGGGTCGTGCGCGCTGGGACCACCAGATTAGGGTGGCCGCGGCCACGCGGTGTGGAGCGTTTGTATGGTCTGTGCAGAGCGGAGAGAACAGGGATAAACAGACACATAGTTGACAGGCTACAGAAGAGGCTACGCTAATGCAAAGGAGATTGGAATGACAAGTGGACTACACGTCTCGAATGTTCAGAAAGTTAAGCTACGTAGCAAGAATCTTATTGACTAAAATGATACAGTACTGCTGAAGTAGGCTAGCTGGCAGTGGCTGCGTTGTTGACACTACACTAATCAAGTCGTTCCGTTGAGTGTAATAGTTTCTGCAGTGCTGCTATTCGGGGGCTAGCTGGCTAGCTAGTAGTGTTGTTTACGTTACGTTGCGTTAAAAGAACGACAATAGCTTGCTAGCTAACCTAGAAAATCGCTCTAGACTACACAATTATCTTTGATACAAAGACGGCTATGTAGCTAGCTATGTAGCTAGCTACGATCAAACAAATCAAACCGTTGTACTGTAATGAAATGAGGTGAAAATGTGATACTACCTGTGAATGCGACCGGGTTGTTGAGTTCTATTCAGAAGACGTTGGCTAGCTAGCAGAGTCTCCTACGTTAAGGACGACAAATAGCTGGCTAGCTAACCTCGGTAAATTAAGATAATCACTCTAAGACTACACACTCTAAACCTAAACAACACAATTATCTTGGATACGAAGATACGAAGACAGCAAAGACAGCTATGTAGCTAGCTAACACTACACTAATCAAGTCGTTCAGTTGAGTGTAATAGTTTCTCCAGTGCAGCTAATCAGTGGACGTTAGCTAGCTGGCTAGTGAAGACTACGTTAGGACGGCGAAATACGATAATTACGCAATTATCTTTGATACAAAGACGGCTATGTAGCTAGCTGAGAAGAAATTGCTAAGATTAGACAAATCAAACCGTTGTGCTATAATGAAATATAATGAAGTGTAATGAAATGTAATGAAAAAGTTATACTACCTGCGGGAGCGAAGTGCCGATGCGACCACTCGCTCCAACCCGGAAGTGGTGCAGCTATATAGACACTCAATCATCATGTTACTTTTTAATGGCACGTTTACAAAGATATATTTTTATAAAAATAATTGAAAGTTGTAATGGACAGCGGAGTCAATCATTACCTCTTTAAGGAATATAGGATAGGTTAAGTAATCCCTCTCACCCCACCCCCTAAGTTTTAGATGCACTATTGTTAAGTGACTGTCCCACTGGATGTCAGTGAATACAATCTGATAATGGCTAAATGACTTAAAATGTAAAATGTAAAAATGTAATGGCCTAGCAGATAATAAGAAAATACAATCCGTATTTACCTGGCTAAAAGAGAAGGAATATATCTATTGTTTACAGGCAACCCATTCAACAGTTTTAGATGAAGTTTTGTGGGGGTGACTGTTTTAATTAACAATAATTTTGATCCAAATGTGCATATTGTTCAAACAGATCCTCAAGGTAGATGGATTATTTTAAATATGTTATTGGACAATAAACAGATAGGGCTTATCAACCTATACGGTCCGAATAATGATGATCCAAGCTTCTTTGAAAATATATATAAGAATGTATCAACTCTACAAGCAACACTAGACTCTATTATTATGGTGGGAGATTTTAATATGGTCTTAAATACCTCTATGGACCGGAAAGGAAATCACACTACAAACTATCACCCTCAGGCACTTAAGGAAATCATGAATGTCATGGATATATTGGAATTAGTGGATATATGGAGACTTAAATACTCTGACCTAGTGAGATATACATGGCGGAGGCTTAATCAAGCTAGTCGCCTTGACTACTTTCTTATACCATTCTCTCTGGCACCAAAAGTGTAAAAAGTGTTGATAGGGGACAGAATGCGGTCGGATCATCACATAATTGGCATATTACTCTTACAGAAGTTCCACGTGGGTGAGGATTTTGGAAATTTAATCAAAGCCTACTAGATGATACATTGTTTAGAACTAGGACAGAAGAATCCCCTTACTCTCACTAAAGGCATCAGTCAAACAAAGTTATACTTAAATCCAAACTGGTTCTCTAGTCAATTGGTAGGAATGTCTCATCCTATATTCAGGAAGGGCCTTTTTCCCTTTATTCAGATTACACCTGCTCACTGTTGTTTGAAAAGGAAATCATCTCCAAAATATCTTTATTTTTTAAACAAGCCTTAGAAAGTTGGTTGCAATTACAGTTTAATCCACCTGAAAGGACGGAACAAATAGTACAACAAATATTGTAGTTAAATTCAAATATACTAATTGATGAAAAAAACTATTTATCGAAGAAATGTTTAAAAAAGGTATACATTTAGTGAATGATATCATATATAGGACTGGTGGAGTTGTCACACATGCAGCTAACACAGACATATGGAAATGTCTGCTCTACCCAAAATTACAACCAACTGATTGCAGCATTACCACAAAAATGGAAGAGGCAAGTAGAAGGGGAAAAAAGTAAGGAACTTGTATGTCGGCCATGTATTAAAGAACATAAATGGTTAAAGAAAAGTGATAAATAAAAACATGTACCAATTTAATTTATTAAGGACCAACAAACTGACAGCTGTGCCATATAAATTGCAAAATAGTTGGGAAGAGATTTTCGATGTACCCATTCCATGGCACATGGTTTATGAATTGATACGCAAAACAACGCCGGATTCAAAACTTCACATTTTTCAATATAAATGACTATACAAAATTCTTGCAATTAACAGAAAGGTATATATATATATATATATATGGGGGATACAATCTTTGTCACGGTTTTCATGTGGTGAAGTAGAGGACCAAACTGCAGCGTGTCGATTGCGATCCATGTTTATTGAAAACAAACGTAAACACGACTAAACACAAATACTACAAAACAAATAAACGAAACGAAACCCGAAAACAGCCTATACTTGTGTCAACTACCATCGAACAAGGCCATCAAGACACTCAGGACAATCAACCACAATACAACCAAAGAATATGGCTGCCTAAATATGGTTCCCAATCAGAGACAACGATAAACACCTGCCTCTGATTGAGAACCACTTCAGACAGCCATAGACTTTCCTAGAACACCCCACTAAGCTACAATCCCACTAAGCTACACACCACATACAAAAACCCATGTCACACCCTGGCCTGACCAAATACATGAAGAAAAACTCAAAATACTTCGACCAGGGCGTGACAATCTTCCCAGCTCTGCAGATTATACTGTGAGGAGGCAGAGTCATTAAATTATTTATTTTGGTATTGTCCATATGTAGCTCATTTTTGATCACAGGTCCAGGAATGGCTGAAGAGTTGCAACATTTCCCTAGAACTAATATTACAGATAGCAATACTGGGTGATTTGAAAAGCCATAGCCAATCAATCAATAATATAATAATATAACAATGTTTATTTTTATTTTACAATCTGTAGAATCTATGAGAATAGGAAGGTTCAATTATTTTGAGAAGCATCACAGCACAGTTGAAAAATATATGGCAAATAGAAATCTGAAATGGATGATGTTGAGAGACAGATGGGAGGGGTTGAATGGAGCTGAAGGGTGGGACTAATAACAAGATAAACAATGTAAAGCATACGGGATATATAAAATGTATATAGGTTCAGAACTTCCGTGAAATAGCATAATTACAAATAGAAATCAAACTGGACGGACATCAGAAATAGAGGAAAGACTAAGAACAAACAAGAGATAACTATTGTAAAGTAGACTGTGTCTGTAAAATGTGTATAAGATGTATAAACTGAAGGTAAATGTAGAAGTGTTTATTAGTTTACTCCAATTGGGGGATTGGCAGTAGGGTTTGCGGAGAATAATAATAAAGGTATATTCTTTTAAAAAGTATGTATGTCTATATAGGTACAGTGGGGTACAGTGGGGCAAAAAAGTATTTAGTCAGCCACCAATTGTGCAAGTTCTCCCACTTAAAAATATGAGAGAGGCCTGTAATTTTCATCAACGTACACTTCAACTATGACAGACAAGAGGCTCCGTGTCCCCCTGCTTAAGCCAGTACATGTCCAGGCCCATTTGAAGTTTGCTAGAGAGCATTTGGATGATTCAGAAGAAGAATGGGAGAATGTCATATGGTCAGATGAAACCAAAATATAACTTTTTGGTAAAAACTCAACTTGTTGTGTTTGGAGGACAAAGAATGCTGAGTTGCATCCAAAGAACCCCATACCTACTGTGAAGCATGGGGGTGGAAACATCATGCTTTGGGGCTGTTTTTCTGCAAAGGGACCAGGACGACTGATCCGTGTAAAGGAAAGAATAAATGGGGCCATGTATCGTGAGATTTTGAGTGAAAACCTCCTTCCATCAGCAAGGGCATTGAAGATGAAACGTGGCTGGGTCTTTCAGCATGACAATGATCCCAAACACACAGCCCGGGCAACGAAGGAGTGGCTTCGTAAGAAGCATTTCAAGGTCCTGGAGTGGCCTAGCCAGTCTCCAGATCTCAACCCCATAGAAAATCTTTGGAGGGAGTTGAAAGTCCGTGTTGCCCAGCAACAGCCCCAAAACATCACTGCTCTAGAGGAGATCTGCATGGAGGAATGGGCCAAAATACCAGCATCAGTGTGTGAAAACCTTGTGTAGACTTACAGAAAACGTTTGACCTCTGTCATTGCCAACAAAGGGTATGTAACAAAGTATTGAGATAAACTTTTTGACCAAATATTTATTTTCCACCATAATTTGCAAATAAATTCTTTAAAAATCCTACAATGTGATTTTCTGGATTTTTCTCTCTCATTTTGTCTGTCATAGTTGAAGTGTACCTATGGTGAAAATTACAGGCCTCTCTCATCTTTTTAAGTGGGAGAACTTGCACAATTGGTGGCTGACTAAATACTTTTTTGCCCCACTGTATGTGTATGTATATATGTGTATATGTATACATGCGTGTATGGATATATTTACCCCAAAAATATGGGGGATTGGAAATGATGCAGACAATTACATTGGAAGCTACATTCTTTCCTCAATATTAAGCTGATCCTCCCTCTAAAAAAAAGGAAAAAATTAAATAAAAAAATAACATGGTCCAAGCACACCAAGACAGTCGTGAAGAGGGCACGACAAAACCTATTCCCCTTCAGGAGACTAAAAAGATTTTGCATGGGTCCTCAGAACCTCAAATGGTTCTGCAGCTGCACCATCGAGAGCATCCTTCCTGGTATGGCAACTGCTCAGCCTCCGACCGCAAGGCACTACAGAGGGTAGTGCGTACCGTCCAGTACATCACTGTGGCTAAGCTGCCTGCTATCCAGGACCTCTACACCAGGCGGTGTCACAGGAAGGCCCTAAAAATGGTCAAATACCCCAGCCACCGCAGTCATAGACTATTTTGTCTGCTACCACAAGCGGTACTGGAGCACCAAGTCTGGGACCAAAAAGCTTCTCAATAGCTTTCCCCCCCAAGCCATAAGACTCCTGCACAGGTAATCAAATGAATACCATTTTAACTACACATTCATGTACATATTACTTCAATTAGCCCGACTAACCAGTGCCCCCGCACATTGGTTACCTGGACTATTTGCATTGTGTCCCACCACCAAACCCCCTCTTTTATGCTCTTTTATGCTGCTGATACTCTAATTATTGTCATATGTAATTAATAATTACAGGTTATTGAGACTTTTCTACTATTACGTGGGGGACTTTTATTTGACAATTTCCCAAATTCCGTGACACGGAAGTACTTTTTTTTGTGCTGCTGACGAGATGCTGATTTGTTGCACTGACAACAACCGGCTAGCTAACTATCTTCTTGAAAAAAAATACAAGTTTACATTTTTGCGTGCCATTTTAACTAGCTAGCCAGCCGAGATCAAAATGACCACTAAAAAGAAGCGGACACCACATTCACAAAACGACAGATGGGTTGTTGTTGCAGCAGGTAAATTAGGCAACTTTAGCTAGCTAACGTTAGTTTACTAATTTCACTTTCATCTGTGCACAACCTAATATTGTAACAGTAATTGTTATATCTGTGGTATAACAAATATATGTATATCTAACCTGTGGTCTAACGTTCGCTAGTTAACTAAATAGCTCGCTGGCATCTACGTAACGTTAGGTAGTTAACGTTATAGTAGTTTAGACAGAATGTAGCTAAGTTATTGTCATTGCTGGTTCGTCTTTCCAGCTACTACAATGGCAGTTGTTGTTGCATGATGAATCGTAGTCGAGTTAGCGCAACTTCGCCATAGCTATAAATCCATATTACAGTGATCTAAACTAGAGCTAGATCTATTGTTATCTAACTGGAGAAGTTCCACTTGCAACAAAGT
Source organism: Oncorhynchus gorbuscha (assembly GCF_021184085.1). Lineage (NCBI taxonomy): Eukaryota > Metazoa > Chordata > Actinopteri > Salmoniformes > Salmonidae > Oncorhynchus > Oncorhynchus gorbuscha. The sequence continues at coordinate 83,982,432 of NC_060181.1, read as the reverse complement.
TTCGCGTCCAGCAGTGGTCTGCATCGGTGACAACAGCAGCAGCATGTCGTGTATTTGTGTATTTCTTTGTCCACACAGACTCTGCAGTGGAAACACCAAAGAAAGATGACGGTGACCCTACTTTCATCCGGCTTAGGAACCCTTCAACAGGTAGCAAGTTGGCATCAATAGCACATTTTACATAGAAACACCACGTAAACTACCTATCATTCGAAGCAAAACTATGAAAGTCAAACGCATTGGGAAAAAAAGCATTCTCAAAAGTGGTAGCTAGCTTTTTCTTTACTCTATCTAGTGGAATTAGCTAGCTATCTATTTGTACTTTTCTAGATGCAGCGTCTTTGTACCTGTTGGGCAGTGGTGATGTGCAGCTGTATGAGGTCAAAGCCTTCAACGAGGACTTCCACTCCTGGTTCATTGGCCAGACAGTACAGCGAGGTAATTTCCAATCAGATGATAGGTAGTTAAGCTTAACCAGTCTTAATACATGGAGTACATTGTGGTGTTGAAGATTCAAATGTTTTATTTGATTTTGAACAGATGGGAGACTTCTGTATGTCACTCCAATGGATCCCCTCTACCTACTGTTGCCCTACTTGATCAAAGCGGGTGAAGAGGTAAGTAGTGTGTCCAATCAAAAACGCATCTTTTGACCAATGTGCAAAATACTATCTTTATTATGTAGATAATCCTCTAAGAAAACCAATGTTCAAACCTCATGTCTCTTTCATAATCCGTTGAAAACTTCTTGGAGTTTTTACCCTTGTAGTATGGTCAAAATTAGCACGACTAAATCAATGGAGGCCAGAGGGAAAAGTGGTCATACTGTACATCAGGAAAATAGCACTGTGTCAGCTAGGTTGGATGCTGTGTGAAAATAAAGGCTACCTGACAGGCAGGTTGAACTTGACATCTTTCTTTTGAAATCTAGGGGACATAAAACAATATAGAGGTAAAATATATATTGTTTTTGAGACATGACATCAAGTCTTTTCATATTTTAGTATACGCTGTTCATATGAATACAAAGTAGAGGTCAACCAATTAGGATTTTTCAATGCCAATACCGATTATTGGAGGACCAAAAAAAGCCGATATCGATTAATCGGACGGTTTTTATATATATATTTGTAATAATGACAATTACAACAATACTGAATGAACACTTTTATTTGAACTTAATATAATACATCAATACATCAACATTTAGTCTCAAATAATTAAATAAACATGTTCAATTTGGTTGAAATAATGTAAAAACAAAGTGTTGGAGAAGAAAGTAAAAGTGCAATATGTCCCATGTAAAAAAGCTAACATTTAAGTTCCTTGCTCAGAACATGAGACCATATGAAAGCTGGTGTTCTTCAAAATTCCCAGTTAAGAAGTTTTAGGTTGTAGTTATGGGAATTATAGGACTATTTCTATACCATTTGTATTTCATATACCTTTTACTATTGGATGTTCTTATAGGCACTATAGTATTGCCAGCCTAATCTCGGGAGTTGATAGGCTTGAAGTCATAAACAGCGCTGTGCTTCAAGCATTGCGAAGAGCTGCTGGCAAACTCAGGAAAGTGCTGTTTGAATGAATGCTTACGAGCCTGCTGCTGCCTACTACCATTGCTCAGTCAGACGCTATATCAAAATCAAATCATAGACTTAATGATAATATAATAAACACAGAAATACGAGCCTTTGGTCATTAATATGGTCAAATCCGGAAACTCTAGGAGCTCATTTAGAAAACAAAACATTTTTCTTTCAGTGAAATACGGAACCGTTCCGTATTTTATCTAACGGATGGCATCCCTAAGTCTAAATATTGCTTTTACATTACACAACCTTCAATGTTATGTCATAATTATGTAAAATTTAGGAAGAAATTGTCTTTACACAGTTCGCAACGAGCAAGGCAGCCCAAAATGCTGCATGTACCCTGACTCTGCTTGCACTAAATGCAAGAGAAGTGACACAATTTCCCTAGTTAATATTGCCTGCTAAAATTAATTAATATTAACAAAATATGTAGATTTAAAAATATATACTTGTGTATTGATTTTAAGAAAGTCATTGATGTTTATGGTTAGGTACATTGGTGCGACGATTGTGCTTTTTTCGTGAATGTGCTTTTGTTAAATCATCACCCGTTTGGCGAAGTAGGCTGTGATTCGATGATATATTAACAGGCACCGCATTGATTATATGCAACACAGGACAAGCTTGGTAAACTAGTAATATCATCAACCATGTGTAGTTAACTAGTGATTATGTTAAGATTAATTATTTTTTTATAAGATAAGTTTTATGCTAGCTAGTAACTTACCTTGGCTCCTGGTTGCATTCGTGTAACAGGTGGTCAGCCTGCCACGCAGTCTCCTCGTGGATTGCAATGTAATCGGCGTTCAAAAATGCCATCAGTCGACCTCTAATGCAGCGTTACATTACATTTAAGTCATTTAGTTTCCTGTTCTTTAAAAAAATGTTCAAGCCTTTTACATTGAATTCAGCTCATGTCCTGCAAAAGTTTTGCGACCCATGGAAACAACTTGGAAGACGACGACCACAATGTAAAATCCTGAAAAGTTTTGCAGATAAAGCTACACCTCTCTGTTAACAGAGCTCGGTGCTTATTATCGGATGTATTAGGTTAAGAAATCAGACTTTTTGGACATAATGTTAATGCTATTTCAGAGAACGACCCCACTGAATGATTCAGAACATGAATTATATTTGTCTTGGTAAAATGTATTTTATAACATAAGGAAAGGAAATGTCAACACCAAAGTGCTTTTTCACACACTCTGGGTGGAAACCCTAAGGTAAGGCCATAAGACCATACTCACTTTTGAAATGAATTTCATTGGTTTTTATTGCATCTTCATCTCTCCCCCTTTATGATCTTTGTCAGTCTTTCTTTCCTTGTGATCTCTCTTGTCCCCCCTTTGTGATTTCATCTATCTCTCTTTGTGATGTCATCTCTGTCCTGTGTGATTCCATCTCTGTTCGGTCATTGTGATGACATATCATTCGGTCTTTCTCTCTGCAAGGTCATTTCTGCCCTTTTGTGATGTCATCTGTCTTCTTCTTTTTGTGATTTAATTTCTTTGTGTTCTGCTGTAGGGGAAGTTCCAGCCCGTGGACCAGGTAGTGATGGACGAGGACTTCCCAGCATGCACCAGGCTGCTGAGCTGCACACGCTCCCAGGCCTCCCTGCACCATGTGGCTGAGGAGAAAGGTCAGAGGTCACTGTGTTCAGCAGATACAAACTAATGTTGAAAGTTAATGTGCTCCTCAGAAACAATCAACTATCAATCTCTGATTACAACCCCTCTCAACCCAATAATTATCTTCTCTCTCATACGTCAGTCAGAAGCGCACATGAATGGTTGCTGGATTAAATGTGTATATCAGATCCTCAGAGACTGTAGCACTCTTGTCACATTGTTTCTGATTTTCTAAGAATGTGCACACAGAATACAAGTGTAATGTGGTGGTCTCAGGTGTAAATGTAATACATGCTCTTTGTGCTGCTCCTTCAGAGGTGGGCAGTCAGAAGTTTCAGCGCTACAGCCAGGAGAGGACCATGGAATGGTTAAAGAAAAAGGTACACGTTGATCACTGAGCTGCATATGCCCATATCATCCTCTATTGCAGTGGTTTCCAACCTTTTTCAGTTCCTGTACCACCAACTGAATGTTACTCTGTACCACCAACTGAATGTTACGCTATACCACCAACTGAATGGTACTCTGTACCACCAACTGAATGTTACTCTGTACCACCAACTGAATGTTACTCTGTACCACCAACTGAATGTTACTCTATACCACCAACTGAATGTTACTCTGTACCACCAACTGAATGTTACTCTATACCACCAACTGAATGTTACTCTATACCACCAACTGAATGTTACTCTATACCACCAACTGAATGTTACTCTGTACCACCAACTGAATGTTACTCTATACCACCAACTGAATGTTACTCTGTACCACCAACTGAATGTTACTCTATACCACCAACTGAATGTTACTCTGTGCCACCAACTGAATGTTACTCTGTACCACCAACTGAATGTTACTCTATACCACCAACTGAATGTTACTCTGTACCACCAACTGAATGTTACTCTGTACCACCAACTGAATGTTACTCTGTACCACCAACTGAATGTTACTCTGTGCCACCAACTGAATGTTACTCTGTACCACCAACTGAATGTTACTCTATACCACCAACTGAATGTTACTCTGTACCACCAACTGAATGTTACTCTGTACCACCAACTGAATGTTACTCTGTGCCACCAACTGAATGTTACTACCACCAACTGTACCACCAACTGAATGTTACTCTGTGCCACCAACTGAATGTTACTCTGTACCACCAACTGAATGTTACTCTATACCACCAACTGAATGTTACTCTGTACCACCAACTGAATGTTACTCTGTACCACCAACTGAATGTTACTCTGCCCGGAGGACCCCTGAAGTACCCCCTCATGTGCATTTTACCAGCAGGCCATTCATTGGTCTCATGATTATTTTCCAGTACCCCCTGTGGATAGGCCCAGTGCCCCCAGGTGTCCTAGTACCCTCAGGTGTCCTAGTATCCCCTGTGGATAGCCCCAGTACCCCCAGGTGTCCTAGGTGTCCTAGTACCCCCTGTGGATAGGCCCAGTACCCCCAGGTGTCCCAGTACCCCCTGTGGATAGGACCAGTACCCCCAGGGGACCTAGTACCAACCTGTGGATGGGCCCCGTACCCCCAGGTGTCCCAGTACCCCCAGTGGTGACCAGTACCCCCTGTGGGGCCCAGTACCCCCTGTGGATGGTCCCAGTACCCCCAGGTGTCCTAGTACCCCCTGTGGTGCCCAGTGCCCCCTGTGGAGTACCCTCAGGTGTCCCCAGTACCCCCCCTGTGGATAGTCCCAGTACCCCCAGGTGTCCTAGTACCCTCAAGTGTCCTAGTACCCCCTGTGGATAGGCCCAGTACGCTCAGGTGTCCTAGTACCCCCTGTGGTTAAGCCCAGTACCCTCAGGTGTCCTAGTACCCCCTGTGGATAGGCCCAGTACCCCCAGGTGTCCTAGTACCCCCAGGTGCCCTAGTACCCCCTGTGGATAGGCCCAGTACCCCCCCGTGGATAGTCCCAGTACCCCCAGGTGTCCTGGTACCCCCTGTGGATAGGCCCAGTGCCCCCAGGTGTCCTAGTACCCCCTGTGGATAGGCCCAGCACCCCCAGGTGTCCTAGTACCCCCTGTGGATAGGCCCAGCACCCCCAGGTGTCCTAGTACCCCCTGTGGAATCAGTAATCAGGTGTTTAGTGCCAGGTAGGCCCAGCACCCTTAGGGGACCTGGGGAGGTGGTAAACTAATCAGTAATCAGGTGTTATGCCAGGTTCCCAGGAGAGGAGTGGGGAATGGTCATGCTGTGGGTTCCCAGGAGAGGAGTGGGGAATGGTCATGCTGTGGGTTCCCAGGAGAGGAGTGGGGAATGGTCATGCTGTGGGTTCCCAGGAGAGGAGTGGGGAATGGTCATGCTGTGGGTTCCCAGGAGAGGAGTGGGGAATGGTCATGCTGTGGGTTCCCAGGAGAGGAGTGGGGAATGGTCATGCTGTGGATTCCCAGGAGAGGAGTGGGGAATGGTCATGCTGTGGGTTCCCAGGAGAGGAGTGGGGATTGGTCATGCTGTGGGTTTCCAGGAGAGGAGTGGGGATTGGCCAGTAGATGTGACAGCGTTAACTGTGTGTTGGTCTTGCTGTGTCTCTGCTGTTCCAGGCTGAGAGGACAGTGAAGACCCTCAGAAAGAGTAACATCTCAGTGGGAGAGGGAGTAAAGTCCACGACGTATGTCCGAGTCAAGCAGGAGTCAGAGACCCAGGAAGGTGAGTCAAGCCCAGTTCCAGTCTGGTCCAGTACTATATACCTGTGCATGCTCTCCCTGGCCTGCATACATAACATGAACCAGAGGAAGGCACCAAACACCTTGTAGAGATCAGGGGCCTCATTTATAACTGTTTCATACATTTCACACTAAATATCTGCGTGTGCCATTTCTGAAAAGACTGAGCAAAAATATTTAGATTCTATACTTGGTGCACACCATGTTTCCTGTTATAAATCACCTGTTATAATTTATCTGTCGGAAAACCCTCCATTCACCATTTATGATGAATATGACGCCTATCATTTGCTGTATAATTTGTAACTATTGGCATTAGGCCACAGCATAAAAAATATGAATTGTTGTTCAATATTTAGTTTGTCAGTAGAATATTGTTTTTCTATGTCCTGTCTTGGTATAGGGGCGGCAGGGTAACCTAGTGGTTAGAGCGTTGGACTAGTAACCGGAAGGTTGCATGTTCAAACCCCCGAGCTGACAAGGTACAAATCTGTCGTTCAGCCCCTGAACAGGCAGTTAACCCACTGTTCCTAGGCCGTCATTGATAATAAGAATTTGTTCTTACCTGACTTGCCTAGTTAAATAAAGGTAAATAAAAAAAAATAGTCTCTGAGATGAAATAGGCTATGATGTCATGCTCATATCACACAGCAATACTGTGACCCATACTGTCAAATATTTAACGTAAAGCTACCGGTCTATTTACTGTGTTGGCAGACTGTTTCAGTCTTTAGCAGTCATTTCTGGCTTGTGTCAGTTTGTGAATGAGAAAACAACGGCAACTTGTTGTGGACCTGTCAGTAGAACATTTAGATTCAGCAATGTTCTCCATCCACTCTTCCACCAACCTAAACATGATGGACGGCACGCAGATTCTGAGACATTGTCTAGGGCCGACGACTCAAAATAAAATGTATTTACAGTACTTGCAGTAGTATACATAGGCCTACTTCAATGTTAAATTTGACTGTATTATAAAATGTGCTCTCTATGGGATTGAAAACTTGAACGCCTATTTATAGCCTATTTATTTCCTCGGCTACTAGGTTAAATGAGATGTGCATGGTCGTTTGTTGTATGGCTTCTTCGGGAATATAAACCCATCACGGCCAAAAAAGGTGACTCATTTATTCTCCAATGGTTATGAAAATAAACTAAATAGGATGAATATTCGTATGTCTATCTTAAATTCTACAGATATTTTTTTTCTCTTCTCACTAACGGCAAATGGCTGAATTCTTGTTCATATGTTTTCCTGTTTTATTTATGAACAAGCTTTTCATAATTTTCTCCATTTGCACAAAATACTTAAATCACACCTTGCAATACAATATTTCAACCACTAGCAGAGATGTGTACTCATAGTCTATAGTTTGCGGAGAGGTGAGCATATTCTCACATCAACTAAATTGACGTGAGAATGCCAACTTTTGCGTGAACTGGCGCATGCACATTTTGGGCTGTATTTTGTACATATTCCCAAGGACCTAGCTACGCCCCAGGACCTAGCTACGCCCCAGGACGCCCCAGGACCTAGCTACGCCCCAGGACCCAGTTACGCCCCAGGACCTAGCTACGCCCCAGGACCTAGCTACGCCCCAGGACCTAGCTACGCCCCAGGACCTAGCCCACGCCCAGGGACCTAGTACGCCCCAGAACCTAGCGCCCAGGGACCCCAGAGGACCTAGCTACGCCCAGGACCAGCTACGCCCCAGGACCTAGCTACGCCCCAGGACCTAGCTACGCCCCAGGACCCAGTTACGCCCCAGGACCTAGCTACGCCCCAGGACCTAGCTACGCCCAGGACCTAGCTACGCCCCAGAACCTAGCTACGCCCAGGGACCTAGCTACGCCCCAGGACCTAGTTACGCCCCAGGACCCAGCTACGCCCCAGGACCCAGCTACGCCCCAGGACCCCTACGGGACTAGCTATGCCCCAGGACCTAGCTACGCCCTGGGACCTAGCTACGCCCCGGGACCTAGCTACGCCCCGGGACCTAGCTACGCCCCGGGACCTAGCTACGCCCCAGGACCTAGCTACGCCCCAGGACCTAGCTACGCCCCAGGACCTAGCTACGCCCCAGGACCCAGCTACGCCCCAGGACCCAGCTACGCCCCAGGACTAGCCACGCCCCAGGACCTAGTTACGCCCCAGGACCTAGCTACGCCCAGGGACCTAGCTACGCCCCAGGACCTAGTTACGCCCCAGGACCCAGCTACGCCCCAGGACCCAGCTACGCCCCAGGACCCAGCTACGCCCCAGGACCCCTAGCCCCTAGCGCCCGGGACCTAGCCCGGGACCTAGCCCCAGGACCTAGCTACGGCCCGGGACCTAGCTACGCTCCGGGACCTAGCTACGCCCTAGGACCTAGCCATGCCCCAGGACCTAGCACAGCAGACACAGCCAATTCCTGTTTTACATTGAGTTTCACACAAGATCAGATTGTAAACTCAGTTTTCTGTGATATCAATAGGAAGGTTATAATTGTGTAATGAAGTGTATAAAGTGATGCTGTGGTATTAACACTCTCATGCCCTCTATTCATAATCACACAGAGGACTACCTGCGGTATGCCCATGGCCTGATATCTGAGTACATCAGTGAAGAGCTGAGCAAAGCCCTCCTCAAGCATCTCCAGTATGTACACACATGGACTATACTTAGTTTTTATGTATTCATGTTAAAAGCACAATCTAGAATTACATTTTCATGTAGCTTCATTGTAACTGCCACTGAGTCATTTTTATTTAATGGAAACCGACCCCAAAACTGCAGATGAGTGGGCGGTTTGAGGCCGTCACCACAGAATTCACAGAACTCGCTGACAGTTCTTTTCAAAACACATCCCACACAGTGCAGGGCCCAGGGCAGCACTTTGACTGGAAATGTGTGCCAGATTGTGATATTAAGACCATGATAGTACTAAAGGTATCACATTAAGCAGTATTGTTAGTGTGTAACAGTTTGATGGTGAGTCAGTAATCCTTCAGTTTCCTCCTGACAGGTTACCTGAGCTCTCAAGTCCTAAAGAGGTGGAGCCTCCCTCAAAGGTATTTTCTCCAGCTTCATTTTGAATTTGTGTCGTCACACTGTAGTTATATTTGTTTTCAGTATATTTGTTCCAAGTTATGTGTTTATTTATTTGGTCAAATGTTTTGCATTTTCTTCAATTTACTGCTTGCTTTTTAGATATTGCAGCACCAGTGGCTTTTCAACTGTGTTCTATTGACATTCACCTGATGGTTGCAGTGTAGCAGTAAATTAGTGTGTTTTTATTCCTGTTTCACATGTGTTGGTGGGTTTGCGGTAGTCATGGTATCTTGCGTGTCCCTGGCGTGTCTGTGCCGTGTGTCTGTGATGTGATGGTTGGTGTTCTGAGTGGAAAGTACGGCTAACTGTGTAAGTGCCGTGTTCGGTCGGCAGAAGCGGAGACTGACTGACAAACCATTGGAGGCAGGAGAGGACTACACCAAATTCAACAGCTCCGATTTCTCCCGCAAAGTGAGTGAGATTAGGGGCAGTCTGCACAAAGGGAGTGAGATTAGGGGCAGTCTGCACAAAGGGAGTGAGATTAGGGGCAGTCTGCACAAAGGGAGTGAGATTAGGGGCAGTCTGCACAAAGGGAGTGAGATTAGGGGCAGTCTGCACAAAGGGAGTGAGATTAGGGGCAGTCTGCACAAACGGGGAGATTGAGATTAGGGGCAGTCTGCAAAGTGAGTGAGACAAAGGGCAGGCACAAAGGGTGAGATTAGGGGCAGTCTAGTGAGATTAGGGGCAGTCTGCACAAAGGAGTGAGATTAGGGGCAGTCTGCACAAAGGGAGTGAGATTAGGGGCAGTCTGCACAAAGTGAGTGAGTGAGATTAGGGGCAGTCTGCACAAAGGGAGTGAGATTAGGGGCAGTCTGCACAAAGGAGTGAGATTAGGGGCAGTCTGCACAAACGGAGTGAGATTAGGGGCAGTCTGCACAAAGGGAGTGAGATTAGGGGCAGTCTGCACAAAGGGAGTGAGATTAGGGGCAGTCTGCACAAAGGGAGTGAGATTAGGGGCAGTCTGCACAAAGTGAGTGAGATTAGGGGCAGTCTGCACAAAGGGAGTGAGATTAGGGGCAGTCTGCACAAAGTGAGTGAAAGGGAGTCTGTGAGATTGAGGGGCAGTCTGCACAAAAAGATTAGGGGAGTCTGAGTGAGATTAGGGGCAGTCTGCACAAAGTGAGTGAGATTAGGGGCAGTCTGCACAAAGTGAGTGAGATTAGGGGCAGTCTGCACAAAGGGAGTGAGATTAGGGGCAGTCTGCACAAAGGGAGTGAGATTAGGGGCAGTCTGCACAAAGGGACCAAGGAGAGAAATGGGGGGGGGAATCTTGCAGGCATTTTTTTCTCTAACAGTTTTCTAGGTAGTGATAGGTTTCCCGTACCTTACTAAATCTCATGTCTTTTTGGTTTTATAGTCATGCCTACATCATACATATATGTTTACAGGGCTCTGAAGTGCAAACATTTTGGTCACATATGCTCCTAAATCTTTAGCTGCGTGACATTCAATTTTGATTTAGGAGCACCATCTAGAAGAAAAAAAATAGTTCCCAAAAGTAATGATTAGGCTTCGCTGTACCGCTGTTTCCCGGTGCCCTGGAGAAACAAGCGCCTCTAGCCCAAACCATTCAAAAGTTGTGACCACGTCCATTAGCAGGCTGCATTTTACATTCATAAACCATGTCGCGGGTCGTTAGCACCTTGATCAGTGACGTTACCTCATTAGCTAGCTAGTTAACAACCTGGACCTGGTAACTTTAACAGTATATCCAGACGTGGGGGCAGGAAACGAAAAGGGCTTAGCTTCTTCAGGTGATCAATGATCATAGCATTGATTGAATGACAGATTTGCATGTCCTCATCATAAACCTGACATTCTTAAACAGACAGTATACAGTTGTCTATGTAATGCATCTCAGTAGGAAACAGTAGAAACCTAATTTTTCACAACTCTTTTTCATTTCAATGACAGGTATTTGTATCAATATTTTAGCTAAACTAATTTATAGTGTTTCGTATTAGTTTCTAGGGAACAACATGTGCTTCAGCAGAAGCTAGAATTTACATAGACTGTATATCAATCAATAAAAACATTTTCTGGGGTTGCTAAATTTGATGTGGCGCTCCTAACTTTAAATTGGGAGCAGCAGTGCTATCAACGAAAATGTGTTTTAGAGCCCTGTATATAAATGTATTTTAGAGCCCTGTATATAAATGTATTTTAGAGCCCTGTATATAAATGTATTTTACAGCCCTGTATATAAATGTATTTTACAGCCCTGTATATAATTTTCTGTCAAGCTAAACCAGTCTACGTGATTGCAGTTTAAAGCAATGCAGTGCAGAGGCCTACAAGTAACCTCTGTCTGGAAATGAGTCACGCTGATATGTAATAACGTTTCAGCCGTCTTCACTCAAGGCGGATGAGCAATGCTATTGACTCTTCTCTCGTCCTCCAGCCGCCCAAGAAGATGAGTGCTGCACAGAAGACCCTGGCCAAGGTGGACAAAACAGGCATGAAGAGCATGTCGGCCTTCTTCAGCCCCAAGGGCAAGGCAGAGAAAAAATGAATGTTAGAATGATACATCAGTTTGTGTGTCTGTCGGTGTGCGTGTATACAGTGTGTGTGTCTGTCTGTCTGTCGGTTGGTGTGTGTCTACAGTGTGTGTTTCTGTCGGTCTCTCTGTGTGTGTGTCTAGTGTCTGTGTGTCTACAGTGTGTGTGTCTGTCGGTCGGTGTGTGTGTGTGTCTACAGTGTGTGTTTCTGTCGGTGTGCGTGTATACAGTGTGTGTGTCTGTCTGTCGGTTGGTGTGTGTATGTCGGTCGGTCGGTTTCTAGTGTGTGTGTGTGTCTGTCGGTGTGTCTGCAGTGTGTGTGTGTCGGTCGGTGTGTGTGTGTGTCTACAGTGTGTGTTTCTGTCGGTGTGCGGGTATACAGTGTGTGTGTCTGTCTGTCGGTTGGTGTGTGTGTGTGTCGGTCGGTCGGTTTCTAGTGTGTGTGTGTGTGTGTCTGTCGGTGTGTCTACAGTGTGTGTGCACGCACACATGTGCTTTTGGTAATAAAGAAAATAACTATTTTTGTCCCCTTTTTTTGTCCTTGAAAAGGGTTGAATCTCCAAACAATAGGGATGATGCAGGAAACTCATCTGGAGCGAAGCGCATTGAGAGGCAGGGGACAAAGCCTAAGATAATGAATAGTTACTATTCTTTCAAGGTTGGAGTATATGATGGTACATGTTCAAACTTGCTGCTCCCACTCTTTTCTTTACAGAGTGCTCAGATTACTGTAGATCCAGTAGGAATACAACATGTGGTCTCAGATTACTGTAGATAACCAGTAGGAGTACAACATGTGGTCTCAGATTACTGTAGATAACCAGTAGGAGTACAACATGTGGTCTCAGATTACTGTAGATAACCAGTAGGAGTACAACATGTGGTCTCAGATTACTGGAGATAACCAGTAGGAGTACAACATGTGGTCTCAGATTACTGTAGATAACCAGTAGGAGTACAACATGTGGTCTCAGATTACTGTAGATAACCAGTAGGAGTACAACATGTGGTCTCAGATTACTGTAGATAACCAGTAGGAGTACAACATGTGGTCTCAGATTACTGTAGATCCAGTAGGAATACAACATGTGGTCTCAGATTACTGTAGATAACCAGTAGGAGTACAACATGTGGTCTCAGATTACTGTAGATAACCAGTAGGAGTACAACATGTGGTCTCAGATTACTGTAGATCCAGTAGGAATACAACATGTGGTCTCAGATTACTGTAGATAACCAGTAGGAGTACAACATGTAATCTTCAGTTTCAGACAAAGTACAATTTAACAAAGACATCACAGGTCCACATGAAAAAGTGAACGTGCCACGGTGAGCCATTTTAATGTGCAGAAATATACGCTTAATAGAATATATCATGTTGTAATAGTACAATGATAGCCTGCTCTACAGCATAATATTAAATTAGCAGAACCTTGGTTTAATAATTCAGTCTTTGAGGTACATAGTGAACAACCGAATGTTGGTTGTCTTGAGAGATGGATGCTCCAGGAAAAACTTGATAAAATGAGCCTCTACATAAAGGAAATGGACAGATGCATTGTTCAGCTGACAGACGTGTGATGACAGCTGAGTCATGTGGAGTAGATGGTCTGTTTACAGTAACTAGGTAATGAGAGCATTTGTTGGGTATTATGCTGTCCCAAGTTACGAACAGCCATTTGTGGATCAGGTACCAGTCACAGGGGCCGCAGCAGCTATCAGGCCGCCAGGATGGGCATTATGCTGTCCCAAGTTACGCACAGCCGTTTATGGATCAGGTACCAGTGGATCAGGCCGCCAGGATGGGCATTACGCTGTCCCAAGTTACGCACAGCCGTTTATGGATCAGGTACCAGTCACAGGGGCCGCAGCAGCTATCAGGCCGCCAGGATGGGCATTATGCTGTCCCAAGTTACACACAGCCGTTTATGGATCAGGTACCAGTCACAGGGGCCGCAGCAGCTATCAGGCCGCCAGGATGGGCATTACGCTGTCCCAAGTTACGCACAGCCGTTTATGGATCAGGTACCAGTCACAGGGGCCGCAGCAGCTATCAGGCCGCCAGGATGGGCATTATGCTGTCCCAAGTTACGCACAGCCGTTTATGGATCAGGTACCAGTCACAGCAGCCGCAGCAGCTATCAGGCCGCCAGGATGGGCATTACGCTGTCCCAAGTTACACACAGCCGTTTGAGGATCAGGTACCAGTCACAGGGGCCGCAGCAGACTGGTCTATTAGGCCGCCAGGTTTAAACATGTGAAAAGCCAACAGATGTTGTCAGGACTGGTGCCTCTGCTCTGGAAGACACCATTTTCTCTGTTCCCCCTGTAGCAGTGGCAATTTTAGCATGTAAATCTTGGTGGGACAAAAATATATTTTTTTAATGCGTGCTAGCAAAGCCACTACACAGCACTAAACAATACACTTAATTGCACTATAACGGCGACAAACGGTGCCCCCAAACCGGGCCTACATAAAGCTGTCCCAACAGCAGAGCTTTCTTTTCAGCACCATGGAGTGAATCCTTATCACTGCTACACCTGGCTGCGAAACAGTTAATTCAGCCTCATTTACTGCCTTTAAAAAAACATAGCTGATATGGCTGACTTGCTTAAACAGTTTTCTCCTTGTACAGTCAGATTTGTAAGATAAATAAAGGGGGCATATAAGTAGACAATGAAAGCTCTTACAATATTCACTGATTCAATTTCTCTAAAACAGGCAATAGGCTACACCAAGGCACCACCAAGTCAGAACAGTAGGCTAAGTTATGAGGGGGAAAGGGACCAAATTATTGGGGTGTGGCACATGGGCTACTAACAGCTTACTACACAACATAGACTTAGTATTACTTTCTTAGTTACAGTATACACATTACCCAGGCATATTAAATAATTTATGCAGCAGCGTTTTTGGACTCACCTTGTTGTGCTGTGCTCACTTTAACAGGAAGGTGGCTCAGCGGTCCTTGTGGGCAAATTTTGTCATCAAAGTCTGGCATTCTCTGGATTTTTGTTGCTTTCAAGACAACTAGGAAACTGAAAAAACAAGGTTGAATCATGACATCAGTGATCTTCAGGTCAGAGCTCTAGAAAGAGTCCCGAGTTCCCTACTTGGAATTCTGAGTTGGATAACCATTCAAAATGTATTTTCCCAGTCGGAGCTCGTTCCCCCTCACTGAAGTCTGAGATTTCCCATTTCTGAGTTTCCAGTTGTTTTGAACGTGGCAGAAGTCATGCTAGATTGATAGCATGGCCAATGTATTCAAACTTTTCTGGCCCATGGTGTTGAATGTTTATCCTTTTCAGCTTGGAAAAGAGACCCTTAAACCCAGACTTGGACCACACACCCACTCCGCTAAATACATTTACATTTTACATTTAAGTCATTTAGCAGACGCTCTTATCCAGAGCGACTTACAAATTGGTGCATTCACCTTATGACAGGCTATGGATTGCAGTTAGCCACTGATTCCTCCCAAACCACTCATTGTTGAATTTGTGATTTCCAACTTGTGCAATGTTTATGGCCGATGAGCACTAATATGTTTTATCTATAATTTATCTTCATATTACAAGGATAAAAAGGATTTGCCAGTATATTTATGTGATTCATGATGATGACTGCTTGTTCAACTTGCTAGCTAAGATTTTGAAATTATGATGTTGACATGATCAGTCCAATCAAAGCTATGGTAGATATAACATGATTTGACTTCATTTTATCTGTGTAAATGACCTTTAGCCTTCTTGGATGGGCACTAATGGGCACTTCTAATGTAACTCTATGGCAGCACCCAAGGGGATTGAATTTTGGAGCTATCCCTGTAGATTTTGTAGATTTTGCGGTGACAGTGACTCCATGAGTGACAGAACACTGAGCCAATCATTTCCCGCTGTGTACATGTCGCGAGGTCTGGAAGGAGAAATCAACCACTTTGTGCAGGTGGATGGGGTGCCTCTGTAGGTGTCGTCGGCCGTTTGTTGTGGCTGTTCTTCTTGGCCGTGCTGCTGCTGCAGTCACTGGTTGGGGCCGGATTCTTCAGCTTGGACTCATCCATGAGATGCTGTGGGACACTCTTGACCCTGTTGGAGTGGAGGTCATGTGCTCACAGGTGCTTGTGGTCACAGAGAGAGAGATGGGTTCACTTCAGTTCTCAAAATGCCCATCAAAATTCTACACAGGAAGACAGGAAAAAACACAAAAAGATAGTTTGTGATCAGTTACAGTTACTCGTAGACAAGAAACTTTATGTCGGCCGATTTCATCAGTGTCGCTCACAATGACCAGTAGATCAACCACAGGATGTTGTCCACTGTCTTCATTTTTTAAGCAACTGGATCTTACTTCTAACTAAATAACAACTCGCCAATAAAGTGAAGTGTGTCCATCGTTTAAGTGGAGCTTGCTCGTGGGCTCAGGGTCACAGCTCGCCATGACAGCGTAAAATAAGTATAATATAATATAATATATGCCATTTAGCAGACGCTTTTATCCAAAGCGACTTACAGTCATGTGTACATACATTCTACGTATGGGTGGTCCCGGGGATCGAACACACTACCCTGGCGTTACAAGCACCATGCTCTACCAACTGAGCTTACAGAAGGACCAAGTGTAAGTCAAGTGTCCTCCTGGGATTAGAGGGGCAAACGGGTTGGTCCTCATGATCTGTCGGGGAAAAAAACAGCACAAACAAAAGAGAGAATAAGATTGTTTATTGATTAGGCATTCAGTGGTTCAACAATTTAATTTAGGACACATTAAAGATAATGGTAAGGAGAGGTCATAGCCATTTAGTGTTTCACAAAGCCTCTCTACCTGTGCGTCCTTGGAGGTGAGTGGCAGGGGTTCTGGCTTCTTCTTGGGGGAGAAGGTGGCCTTCATCTTGTTGATTTTTAAGTTGTTGACTTTCCTTGTGTTTTACTGTCTCAAAGCCACCAGCTCTTTCAAATACTCCAGACAGTTCTGGTTCTGAGATTAGAGCCATGTCCAGTCCTGCCTCTGGTAATAATACAAGGCGCTGGTGGACTCGACATTTACACAACTTTTGCTCCACTTTAGGGTGGAGTTGATGGATCTTCCTAAACACCCCTACTGCACCTTGTTCATCTTCCTAAACACCCCTACTGCACCTTGTTCATCTTCCTAAACACCCCTACTGCACCTTGTTCATCTTCCTAAACACCCCTATGGGCCTTGTTGATCTTCTTAAACATCCCTACTGCATGTTGTTGATCTTCTCAAACATCCCTACTGTACCTTGTTGATCTTCTTAAACATCCCTACAGCGTGTTGTTGATCTTCTTAAACATCCCTACAGCGTGTTGTTGATCTTCTTAAACATCCCTACTGTACCTTGTTGATCTTCTTAAACATCCCTACTGCACCTTGTTGATCTTCTTAAACATCCCTACAGCATGTTGTTGATCTTCTTAAACATCCCTATTACAGCGTGTTGTTGATCTTCTTAAACATCCCTATTGCGAGTGGAGCGGCTCACAGTTAGAGAATATAATGGTCTCTAGATTGTGGTGTCGAAATGACATTGACACATCCATCCATAACTGTTTCCAAACAATATTCCTCAGAAATGCCCGACAAAACAAGTGGACTGCTCATTTAAACAACAGTGTCACATTGATAGTCCTTAGTTCTGAAACTTCTGAATAAAGGCATCCCACCATCTGTCATGTTGTTGATCTAGTGTCAAACATCCCTACTGTACCTTGTTGATTTTCATTGGATTTAAATTAGGAAAAATTACAGCAGTGTTGAATTGATCTTCTTAAACATCCCATTCAGATCTCAGAGGACCAGAGCCATGCATGCATTCCTCATTATTTGACAAAACCTTAGCTATCCTAATCGTCAGACTGGGAGATTGAAGTTTCCCTGCCAAATAAATAATTAAGCTGCAGTCTCATGTTTCAGGCCCTCTGAACACCATCTTTGGACTGGTTCTGAAATGGCCAACAGAAAACAATCTCCAGTGACTGCACATTTAAACAACAGTTCACATTGAGTGTCTTAGTTTCTCCTCCCAAACTTGATTTATGAATTAAGGTCACTGATTAGTTTGGAACTCCCCTCACCTGGTTTTCTATGTATTATCGAAAGGAAAAGCCAGCAGACTCTAGCCATGTGTCAAACTCATTCCTTGATGGGCCTAGTGTCTGTGGGTTTTCGCTCCACTCTTATTAAATACACACACACACACCGTTCCAATACTTTAAGAAGGGCCACATCCTTTTACACTGAGACAAAAGGAGAAAGAGAGTCCCCTTTCTATAGTATTTGCTTGTAGTGTTCTTTCATTAAATAACTATTTCCTTCCTCTTTTAAACTACTCACCTGCTTTTTTTTCAACTAAACTGTTGATTCAGTTCTCATGAGGACCAGAGCTCTGCATGCACTTCCTCTTGGTCTTGAAAACCTAGCTATCACACTGGTCTATTATAAAACCTAATCAATACTCAGACTGGGAGATTAATATCTGCACTGGTTTACAACACTGCACAAATAAATACTTACTGGCTGTACAGTCTCACTGGTTGTACAACACTGCACTGGCTTGGTACAACACTGCCCTCTGAACACCATCTTTGGACTGGTGCACTGGCTGGTACAACACTGCACTGGCTTGGCAACAATACTGCACTGGTGACTACTGCACTGGCTTGGTACAACACTGCACTGGCTTGGTACAAACTGCACTGGGCTTGGTACAACACTGCACTGGCACTGCACTGGCTTGGTACAACAATACAACACTGCACTGGCATGGTACAAACTGCACTGGCTTGGTACAACACTGCACTGGCTTGGTACAATACTGCACTGGCTTGGTACAACACTGCACTGGCTACAATACTGCACTGGCTTGGTACAACTACTGCACTGGCTTGGTACAATACTGCACTGGCTTGGTACAATACTGGCTTGGTACAATACTGCACTGGCTTGGTACAATACTGCACTGGCTTGGTACAATACTGCACTGGCTTGGTACAATACTGCACTTTATACAATACTGCACTGGTACATTACTTTGTACAATACTGCACTGGTTTTCTACTGGCTTGGTACAATACTGTATTATCGAAAAGTAAATACTGCACTGGCTTGGTACACTGCACTGGCTTGGGCCACTGGCTTGGTACAAACTGCACTTCCTTGCACTGGCTTGGTACAATACTGCACTGGCTTTTGGCTTGGTACAATACTGCACTGGCTTGGTAAATGCACTGGCTTGGTACAATACTGCACTGGCTTGGTACAATACTGCACTGGCTTGGTTACTGCACTGGCTTGGTACAATACTTTTACACTGGCTTGGACAATACTGTCCACTGGCTTAGTATTACAATACTGCACTGGCTTGGTACAATACTGCACTGGCTTTACATATACTGCACTGGCTTGGTACAATACTGCACTGGCTTGGTACAATACTGCACTGGCTTGGTACAACACTGCACTGGCTAAACTGTTGTACAATACTGCATGTACAATACTGGTACAACACTGACCGTACAACACTGCACTGGCTTGGTACAATACTGCACTTCCTCTGCACTGGTCTTGTATACAAGTACTGCACTGGTTGGTACAAACTGCACTGGCTTGGTACAATACTGCACTGGCTATTACAATACTGCACTGGCATGGTACAACACTGCACTGGCTTGGTACAATACTGCACTGGCTTGGTACAATACTGCACTGGCTTGGTACAACACTGCACTGGCTTGGTACAACACTGCACTGGCTTGGTACAATACTGCACTGGCTTGGTACATCACTGCACTGGCTTGGTACAACTGGCTTGGTACAATACTGCACTGGCTTGGTACAATACTGCACTGGCTTGGTACAACACTGCACTGGCTTGGTACAATACTGCACTGGCTTGGTACAATACTGCACTGGCTTGGTACAATACTGCACTGGCTTGGTACAATACTGCACTGGCTTGGTACAATACTGCACTGGCTTGGTACAATACTGCACTGGCTTGGTACAACACTGCACTGGCTTGGTACAACTGGCTTGGTACTGCACTGGCTTGGTACAATACTGCACTGGCTTGGTACAACACTGCACTGGCTTGGTACAATACTGCACTGGCTTGGTACAAACTACTGCACTGGCTTGGTACAACACTGCACTGGCTTGGTACAATACTGCACTGGCTTGGTACAATACTGCACTGGCTTGGTACAATACTGCACTGGCTTGGTACAATACTGCACTGGTACAATACTGCACTGGCTTGGTACAATACTGCACTGGCTTGGTACAATACTGCACTGGCTTGGTACAATACTGCACTGGCTTGGTACAATACTGCACTGGCTTGGTACAATACTGCACTGGCTTGGTACAATACTGCACTGGCTTGGTACAATACTGCACTGGCTTGGTACAACACTGCACTGGCTTGGTACAATACTGCACTGGCTTGGTACAATACTGCACTGGCTTGGTACAAACACTGCACTGGCTTGGTACAATACTGCACTGGCTTGGTACAATACTGCACTGGCTTGGTACAATACTGCACTGGCTTGGTACAATACTGCACTGGCTTGGTACAATACTGCACTGGCTTGGTACAATACTGCACTGGCTTGGTACAACACTGCACTGGCTTGGTACAACACTGCACTGGCTTGGTACAACACTGCACTGGCTTGGTACAATACTGCACTGGTACAATACTGCACTGGCTTGGTACAATACTGCACTGGCTTGGTACAATACTGCACTGGCTTGGTACAATACTGCACTGGCTTGGTACAATACTGCACTGGCTTGGTACAACACTGCACTGGCTTGGTACAACACTGCACTGGCTTGGTACAATACTGCACTGGCTTGGTACAATACTGCACTGGTACAACACTGCACTGGCTTGGTACACTACTGCACTGGCTTGGTACAACACTGCACTGGCTTGGTACAATACTGCACTGGCTTGCTACTACTGCAGGTACACACTGCACTGGCTTGGTACAACACTGCACTGGATCCAGGACACCTACACCAGGATGGCCATAAAGATCATCAAGGACATCAACCACCGAACCACTGCCTGTTCACCCCGCTATCATCCAGAAGGCGAGGTCAGTACAGGTGCATCAAAGCTGGGACCGAGAGACTGAAAAACAGCTTCTATCTCAAGGCCATCAGACTGTTAAACAGCCACCACTAACATTGAGTGGCTGCTGCCAACACACTGTCATTGACACTGACCCAACTCCAGCCACTTTAATAATGGGAATTGATGGGAAATGATGTAAATATATCACTAGCCACTTTAAACAATGCTACCTTATATAATGTTACTTACCCTACATTATTCATCTCATATGCATATGTATATACTGTACTCTACATCATCGACTGCATCCTTATGTAATACATGTATCACTAGCCACTTTAACTATGCCACTTTGTTTACTTTGTCTACACACTCATCTCATATGTATATACTGTACTCGATACCATCTACTGTATGCTGCTCTGTACCATCACTCATTCATATATCCTTATGTACATATTCCTTATCCCCTTACACTGTGTATAAGACAGTAGTTTTGGAATTGTTAGTTAGATTACTTGTTGGTTATCACTGCATTGTCGGAACTAGAAGCACAAGCATTTCGCTACACTCACATTAACATCTGCTAACCATGTGTATGTGACAAATAAAATTGGATTTGATTTGATTTGGTACATCACTGCACTGGCTTGGTACAACAATGCACTGGCTTGGTACAACACTGCACTGGCTTGGTACAATACTGCACTGGCTTGGTACAATACTGCACTGGCTTGGTACAATACTGCACTGGCTTGGTACAATACTGCACTGGCTTGGTATAACACTGCACTGGCTTGGTACAATAATGCACTGGCTTGGTACAATACTGCACTGGCTTGGTACAACACTGCACTGGCTTGGTACATCACTGCACTGGCTTGGTACAACAATGCACTGGCTTGGTACAACACTGCACTGGCTTGGTACAATACTGCACTGGCTTGGTACAATACTGCACTGGCTTGGTACAATACTGCACTGGCTTGGTACAATACTGCACTGGCTTGGTATAACACTGCACTGGCTTGGTACAATAATGCACTGGCTTGGTACAACACTGCACTGGCCTGGTACAACACTGCACTGGCTTGGTACAACACTGCACTGGCTTGGTACAATACTGCACTGGCTTGGTACAACACTGCACTGGCTTGGTACAGTACTGCACTGGCTTGGTACCATACTGCACTGGCTTGGTCCAATACTGCACTGGCTTGGTACAACACTGCACTTGCTTGGTACAACACTGCACTGGCTTGGTATAACAGACCTGGAGAAGCTGGAGACATTGACCTGAATACAGCGAGGAGAGAAGCACACCTCCAACCCAGAGGAACAGGTGGAGGACTGCATGACTTGAAGAGACGCATTGCATCATTTGAATTTGAAGGTAAGGTGCTTTACTAACAAACAAAAAATGCATATAACTTCCCACAGTTAGTTCTTAAATATATGAATACATTCCAAAATATATTTTGACCAAACTGCTGTAAACTGATCAAACTGCTGTAAAATCAAATTCTATTAGTTACATGTGCCGAATACAGGTATGACCTTACCGTGAAATGCTTACTTACTTACAAGCGCTTAACCAACAATGCAGTTAAGAAAATATTTACTAAATAAACAAAAGTAAAATAAATAAGTAACACAATTACATAACAATAATGAGACTATATACAGGGGGTACCGGAACCGAGTCAATGTCCGGGGTTACAGGTTCGTCAAGGTCATTTTTACATGTAGCTAAGGGTATAGTGACTATGCATAGATAATAAACAGCAAGTACCAGAGGTGTAAAAATGATCTGGCCAAACTGCTGTATGTGTGTTCCTTTCCAGCCATGCTGTGTGAGAGCAGACTATGGAGCATGACCTACTGTAGTGACCAGGATAGACTGGACCCTCTCCCCCCTATAATAGAGCCCCCCAGGATGAGCGTGAAGGCTGGGTCAGAGCCGGCTGCAGCCACCCTGCTTCAGGCCTCTCCAGGCCAGCCAAGCAGAAATGTCCACTCCATCCTCAGTAGAGTGTTCCAAAGCCAGAGGCCCTCCCAGGCGAGTGCCCAAATCCAGCCCCAGGCTTTATCTCCACCGCAAGACCTGCATTCCCAGTAGCCCCATCCTGACAGACACATCTCCCCAGAAATGGAGATCCCTGGGCAGGCTTGTTCCGGTGGTGAGGTCCCCTTCCTGGTGCCCTCCTTCTGCCAGAGCATCTGTCAGAACTACAGCGACCACCACATGGGGGTGACCAGGTGCTGCCTCTCGGCCCACAATGTGGAGGTCCTGCGATGTAGCGACAACCAAGCCGCATTCCTGTGACATACCCCCGACCGCAGATCTCCCCCAGATTGGGCCACTAAAGACGGGCTTCTGCGTCCTCTCCAGTGGGGCTCAGGCCCGGGGTCCTCCCGCTGGAGGTTGGGGAGCGGCCGCGACCAGAGCGTCCTTTTTCAGGGGCTCGAGGGGCCACTCTCTAACTCGCAGCTCAACCGCTACCTGGACAACAAGATACTGGACCTGTAACAACAGTACATGCTGGAGAACATGGTGAGGGCTTGCACTGCCCTCTGCTGGCCTCAGAGTTGATTCTTACCAGCCTGGATCAGATCACCCTGCAGCTGAGCCGTGAGGGCCATCTGGAAGCGGGCCGGGCCAAAGACATGGTGCTCAGCTGCTTACTGAGGGTGGCCAGCGGCCTGCAGTCCAGTGAGATCAGTACTCCCCTGCTCCAGATCTCTATGGATCTGCAGCTCCCCACTGATACTGCTACTGGTGCTGCTGCTAGTGGTGCTACTGCTACATCTACTGGTGCTACTGATACATCTACTACTACTGGTGCTGCTGCTAGTGGTGCTACTGCTCCATCTACTACTACTGGTGCTGCTGCTAGTGGTGCTACTGCTACATCTACTACTGCTGGTGCTGCTGCTAGTGCTACATATACTACTACTGGTGCTGCTGCTAGTGGTGCTAGTGCTACATCTACTGGTGCTGCTGCTAGTGGTGCTAGTGCTACCTCTACTTCTACTGTTGCTATTATTGCAGGGGGCCCAGCAGCAACACCTCAGGGACCTCTCAGCTCTACAATTGACCCCCAAGTTAAAAACATCTTTTAACCCCTGACCCCTGAAACAACTGGACTCAGACACCACCTTGCTACAGAGATCAAACTAACACTTGACTCATCTGTCATCCAGTACTAGACAGGTTCACTCTCCCCCTAGTTTTAAAGTCTGGTGAAAGACTCCCCTGTTTCTTATTTTTCTACCTTCACTCAGGTTCTCCCTTTCTCCTGTCAGTACATACCGTTCTGGGGAAGTGAAACTGCTTCCAAACAGCTGCAGTGATAGAAATAGATGGACATTCAGGTGGAAACTGTGGTTGAGAGGAAAGACGTCTGCACTGTTCTCATGTTTTCATAAAGAGAACAGTAACGTTGGATGTAATGTTATTGTCTCATTATTTTAGTGCAAAATCAATAAACATGCTGATCACACAAATGTCAGCAACACTGATATGCTCCCAGTACAGCACATCCTTCCCAATAGATTATCGTGAAAGTACGGTACACTGAAGTGGTCCTGTGGTGATATAACATTTGAGTGGTCAAAGAGTTGGAGAAAACACTCTCAGCCCTTCAGTGAATGTCCAGATAGGTTTCACAACCACCTCGATGCGTTCTAAAGAATTTCAGGATAGTTTTACTGCACATAAAAACTATGTTCTATGTAGGCTGTATCTGTAGCTGAGTAAGTAGTGAAGTGTGCTCTGCCATCTGCACTTTTTTAAGCTACCACAAGAGGGGAGCAGAGAGGTGTATCCCAGCAGGATCTGCCAGGCCAAATTTTTCCTTCTCTGTCTTATAGTATGTTGCCTCTCCTCTGTCTCTCTCGCACTCTCTTGCCCGCTCTTTTTATTTTACGCACTCTCTCTCTCATGCAGCTTCTTCCTCCCCTCTATCCCAGTCCTTCTCTCTCTCCCTCCCTCTCTCTTTCTACGTCTCTCTCCCAGTCATCCTCTTCCACTCTCTCGGTCTTTCTGTCTCCTGTCCTACCCATCTCCTTGAAGCCATACAGCTAATGGGTTGTTATATTCCACTCCCTATCGTCTGCCGCCAATGATGTCATCACGACCAAGTCTTAAACATACTGTACTGAGTGTTTGTCTGTCTCTGTATGTCTGTATGTCTGTCTGTACGTAATTCTTTGTTTGTGTGTGTGTGTGTGTGTGTGTATCTGTGCATATGTACTGGGTGTCTGTGTATGAGTATATGTACATGTTTGTGTTTGCACCTGTGTGTGTGTGTGTTTGTACCTGCGTGTGCACCTGTGTGTTTGTACCTGTGTGTGTGTGTCTATGCTTTCGCTTCCTCCACATTGCCTGAGACAGGTGAAAGATAAGAATCTCAGCTCACCATGGTTATACTTTTGGCGTAGCTGCTGACACGTCCCACGCGAACCAAAGAAAAACAGAACCACCTGCATTTGAACATCAGTGAGACCCAATGCTACATGTTTATTTATCCACATTTCCTTCGATCTGAAGGAACCGCCACACCATTTGCCCTTCTGAGCCAGGGTTTGATCCACTTCCTTGTTTCTTGTCCAAACACACAGCCACGGGAGGAAACTGTGTTTACAGAGCGGAGCACTGCAGTTGAGGCCAGTGTGAAGTCTCAAGGCCATGGAGACACATGTTCAGTTGTTCTGCTTTCATCAAGCTCCATCGGCCTAGGTACTAGTTAAAAGAATCCAGTCCTGGCAGACCCAAACAAAAACACACATGTAAATATGATTCACACACACTGCACTGACAGCCCCCACAGTTTGAGCATATTCAAACAAACTGATTTCCAGAGACCTTGAAAGAAAATGAAAAACAGGCATTGTTTTTCCAGCTGAGGTTTGGGTTAGAAGAGATGGCTGGGGCGTTAACTCTTCCAGACCTAGTACATAAAACAACTTCCACTCCATTGCATAAAACAAAAACCTGCATTCAAACTGGTTTCAATGACATCCAGTTTAGGGTTTAATAGAGATTTCAAAATTACAATAAAAGTTGGCTGTCAGCTACACAATTCCTCCCATCTTTTTGACATAATCAGGACACACTGAATATGCATAAACAAAGTAAATAGATGGGGGGGGGGGGGGGGGAATGTGCTGGAAAAGTACATTCAACTTTCATAATAACAAAGAACAAATATGTGTGAGGGTATTTTTTTAATTTTTTTATTTCACCTTTATTTAACCAGGTAGGCTAGTTGAGAACAGGTTCTCATTTACAACTGCGACCTGGCCAAGATAAAGTATAGCAGCGTGAACAGACAACACAGAGTTACACATGGAGTAAACAATTAACAAGTCAATAACACAGTAGAAAAAAAGGGGAGTCTATATACAATGTGTGCAAAAGGCATGAGGAGGTAGGCGAATAATTACAATATTGCAGATTAACACTGGAGTGATAAATGATCAGATGATCATGTACAGGTATTGGTGTGCAAAAGAGCAGAAAAGTAAATAAATAAAAACTGTGGGGATGAGGTAGGTGAAAATGGGTGGGCTATTTACCAATAGATTATGTACAGCTGCAGCGATCGGTTAGCTGCTCATGTTATGATGTCGTTTAGTACCTTGAGTGTGGCTGAGGTGCACCCGTGACCGGCTCGGAAACCAGATTGCATAGCGGAGAAGGTACGGTGGGATTCGAGTTGGTCAGTGACCTGTTTGTTGACTTGGCTTTCGAAGACCTTAGATAGGCAGGGCAGAATGGATATAGGTATAGACTCATACAGCCAAAAGGGCTGAGAAATGACAGGACAATTTGCTCGAATGTAAATGAACATAGATGATGGAACATATTCCCTTTTGTTTACAATCTGGACCCTTTCTTTCTAAAAAATTATCCTCCAAAATTGTGGCAACCCCTATTACCAGGCTGTTCAACCTCTCTTTCGTATTGTCTGAGATCCCTAAAGATTGGAAAGCTGCCACGGTCATTCCCCTCTTCAAAGGGGGAGACACTCTAGACCCAAACTGCTTACAGACCTATATCCATCCTACCCTGCTTTCTAAGGTCTTCCAAAGCCAAGTTGACAAACAGATTACCGGCCATTTCGTATTCCTCCGTACCTTCTCCACTATGCAATCTGGCGACCGAGCTGGTCATGGGTGCACCTCAGCAACGCTAAAGGTCCGAAACGATATCATAACCACCATCGATAAAAGACAGTACTGTGCAGCCATCTTCATCAAACTGGCCAAGGCTTTTGACTCTGTCAATCACCACATTCTTATCAGCAGACTCAACAGCCTTGGTTTCTCAAATGACTGCCTGGCCTGGTTCACCAACTACTTGTCAGATAGAGTTCAGTGTGTTAAATCAGAGGGCCTGTTGTCTGGACCTCTGTCAGTCTCTGTGGGGGTGCCACAGTGTTCAATTCTCGGGCCGACTCTCTTCTCTGTATACATCAATGATGTTTCTCTTGCTGCTGGATATTCTCTGATCCACCTCTACGCAGACGACACCATTCTGTATACATCTGGCCCTTCTTTGGACGCTGTGTTAATAAACCTCCAAACAAGCTTCAATGCCATACAACACTCCTTCCGTGACATCCAACTGCTCTTTAATGCTAGTAAAACTAAATGCATGCTCTTCAACCGAGCGCTTCCCGCACCCGCCCACCCGATCTGCATCACTACTCTGGACGGTTCTGACTTATGTGGACAACTACAAATACCTAGGTGTCTGGTTAGACTGCAAACTCTCCCTCCAGACTCACATTAAGCATCTCCAATCCAAAATTAAATCTAGAATCAGCTTCCTAATCGCAACAAAGCATCCTTCACTCATGCTGCTAAACATACCTTCGTAAAACTGACTATCCTACCAATCCTTGACTTCGGCGATGCCATTTACAAAATAGCCTCCAACACTCTACTCAGCAAATCGGTTGTAGTCTATCACAGTGCCATCCGTTTTGTCACCAAAGCCACATATACTACCCACCACTGCGACCTGTATGCTCTCGTTGGCTGGCCCTCACTGGCCCTCACTACATATTCATTGCTAAACCCACTGTCTCCAGGTCATCTATAAGTCTTTGCTAGGTAAAGCCCCACCTTATCTCAGCTCACTGGTCACCATAGCAACACCCACCTGTCGCATGTGCTCCAGCAGGTATATTTCACTGGTTACCCCCAAAGCCAACACCTCCTTTGGCCGCCTTTCCTTCTAGTTCTCTGCTACTAATGACTGGAACGAATTGCAAAAATCACTGAAGCTGGAGACTTATATCTCCCTCTCTAACGTTAAGCATCAGCTGTCAGAGCAGCTTAGCGATCACTGTACCTGTACACAGCCCATCTGTAAATAGTACACCCAACTACCTCATCCCAATATTGTTATTTATTTTTTTGCTCTTTTGCACCCCAGTATCTCCACTTGCACATCATCATCTGCACATCTATCACTCCAGTTGTCACGTTCGTCGTAAAAGTGGTCTGACCAAGCTGCAGCACAAATGGTTTCCACATAATTTATTAAAGTGTACGTTTGTTTATGTGTAACTCTGTGTTGTTGCTTTTGTCTTACTGCTATGCTCTATCTTGGCCAGGTCGCAGTTGTAAATGAGAACTTGTTCTCAACTGGCCTACCTGGTTAAATAAAGGTGTTCTCAACTGGCCTACCTGGTTAAATAAAGGTGTTCTCAACTGGCCTACCTGGTTAAATAAAGGTGTTCTCAATTGGCCTACCTGGTTAAATAAAACATTTAATAAAAAGTAGCTTGAGGCCATTTTGGCCAATTTTGATTTAGAGCTTTGTTTTAAATTGGAGCAGGGATGAAAATCTGTGATACACATTTGTGAATTATTGTTTTTTACAGATCAGACACCAAATGTAACCAAAACATCTACACATTATTTTTTTTGCAAAACACTATAGTCACCATTTGGAAAAAGTGACACCTACTCTTATGAAATTATGACTGGAATAAAATGGAAACTCGTTATAGTACATCTGAAAAGATAATAGTAATGTTGGTTCCACTTTAGTTGAAGTGCATCTTATGAAGGCTTCAAAAAGTCTTCATATAGGCTTCTTAAGCACTACATGGATGCCTCACAAATCCTCCATAACAGTATAATGTACTCTCTAAAGATTCATAATGTGGCATAACTGTGTGACATAACCATCAATTTATTTGTTCACATGTATTAATCTTTTATAGAGCATGAAATACGGTTACAGATGATTTGTGACTCATTTATGCAGTGTTTATGAAGCCTATATGTGTGCTTTATTTTTTCAAATAAAGCGGCACTGTAATCTTAAATCCTTTGCTTCCAAAACAATCACATTTTTAAAGACGTAATTCTGTGTATTTAACGTGTCACTGAGTAATGATTTTACGTCTCTCGCTGTGTCGGGTGCCGCAAAATAGGGATCTAAAAGATAATGAGTTTGTTTCGTTGTTATAGAACATCTCTTGAGCCTGACAGTCAACTAGATTTGTGAAACTCCAAACAGACCAGAAGCTGTGTCACGACTTCCGCCGAGTTGGTGTCTCTCCTTGTTCTGGCGGCGTACTGCGGTCGTTGACACCGGCTTTCTAGCTGCCACCGATCCACATTTCTTTTTCGATTTGTTATGTCTTGATTGTACACACCTGGTTCCCATTACGTTATTATTATTTCCCTATTTAACCCTCTGGTTCTCATTATGTTTTGTTCGTGATTGTTCCTGGTTTTCTGTTAGTCTGTTGTGTTAGGGTTTGTTATCCCTGAGTGGATTTATTGGCTGATATTTTTTCTGAGTACGTTATTTTACTCAGTTCTGTGTCCTGTGCCTGACTCTGTCCTCACCTCTGCACGACTGACACTTGACACTGTGCATGGATCTGTTTTTAACATATGGCATTTTAGCAGATGCGTGTAGCCAAAACAACTTACATTTTACGTATTGGTAGTCACGGGAATCAAACCCACTACACTGACATTATAAGCACTACTGAGCTACAAAGGACCAAACTGCATGAGAAAGAGCCTGCAGGCAAGACAGGAGAAAGACACACAGTATTTTGTATTTGTATTTATTATGGACGCCCATTTGCTGCCAAAGCAGCAGCTACTCTATTTGGGGTCCAGCAAAATTAAGGCAGTTTATACAATTTTAAAACATTACAATGTTTTAGGCCCCTACTCCACCACTACCACATATCTATATCATTAATAAATCCATGTGTATGTATAGTGCGTATGTTATCATGTGTGTGTGTGTGTGTGTGTGTGTGTGTGTGTGTGTGTGTGTGTGTGTGTGTGTGTGTGTGTGTGTGTGTGTGTGTGTGTGTGTGTGTGTGTGTGTGTGTGTGTGTGTGTGTGTGTGTGTGTGTCAATGTTTGTGTTGCTTCACAGTCCCCGCTGTTCCATATGGTGTTTTTTATCTGTTTTTTAAATCTAATTGTACTGCTTGCGTCAGTTAATTGATGTGGAATAGAGTTCCCCCACAGTAACTGATGGGGGTAGCAAGCAAGTAACTAATGTGCTGTCCTAGCGTTAAATGCATATATAAATTAGAAAAATAATGTCAGTTACAGAGCTTTTCACTTGATGGACATTCTAATCAAGGCAATATTCATTTCAGAGATATACAGTACCAGTCAAAAGTTTGGACACACCTACTCATTCAAGGGTTTTTCTTTATTTGTACTATTTTCTACATTGTAGAATAAAAGTGAAGACATCACAACTATGAAATAACACATATAGAATCAGGTAGTAAAATTGTTAAACAAATCAAAATATATTATATATTTGATATTCTTCAAAGTAGCCACCCTTTGCCTTGATGACAGCTTTGCACACTTTTAATTCCTCGGCGTACACATTACAGACAAACTGAAATGGTCCACTCACACAGACAGTGCAGTGAAGAAGGCACAAGAGCGCCTCTTCAACCTCAGGAGGCTGAATAAATTTGGCTTGTCACCTAAAACCTTCACAAACTTTTACAGATGCACAATTGAGAGCATCCTGTCGGGCTGCATCACCGCCTGGTACGGCAACTGCACCGCCCACAACCGCAAGGTTCTCCAGGGGGTGGTGCAGTCTGCACAATGCATCACCGGGGGCAAACTATCTGCCCTCCATGACACCTACAGCACCCGATGTCACAGGAAGGCCAAAAAGATCATCAAGGACAACAACCACCCGAGCCACTGCCTGTTCACCCCAATACCACAACAAGGAAGTGTTAGGACAGGTACATCAAAGCTTTTTATAAGAAACATCAATATTACATTTACATTTAAGTCATTTAGCAGACGCTCTTATCCAGAGCGACTTACAAATTGGTGCATTCACCTTATGACATCCAGTAGAACAGTCACTTTACAATAGTGCATCTAAATCTTAAAGGGGGGAGGGGTGAGAAGGATTACTTATCCTATCCTAGGTATTCCTTAAAGAGGTGGGGTTTCAGGTGTCTCCGGAAGGTGGTGATTGACTCCGCTGTCCTGGCGTCTTGAGGGAGTTTGTTCCACCATTGGGGGGCCAGAGCAGCGAACAGTTTTGACTGGGCTGAGCGGGAACTGTACTTCCTCAGTGGTAGGGAGGCGAGCAGGCCAGAGGTGGATGAACGCAGTGCCCTTGTTTGGGTGTAGGGCCTGATCAGAGCCTGGAGGTACTGAGGTGCCGTTCCCCTCACAGCTCCGTAGGCAAGCACCATTGTCTTGTAGCGGATGCGAGCTTCAACTGGAAGCCAGTGGAGAGAGCGGAGGAGCGGGGTGACGTGAGAGAACTTGGGAAGGTTGAACACCAGACGGGCTGCGGTGTTCTGGATGAGTTGTAGGGGTTTAATGGCACAGGCAGGGAGCCCAGCCAACAGCGAGTTGCAGTAATCCAGACGGGAGATGACAAGTGCCTGGATTAGGACCTGCGCCGCTTCCTGTGTGAGGCAGGGTCGTACTCTGCGGATGTTGTAGAGCATGAACCTACAGGAAGCGGCCACCGCCTTGATGTTCCGTGGGAGCTTTTCTATCCCAGTCTCTCATCCTTGCGCTTATTTTTCTCTCTCTCCATCTTAGTTGAGAATGACAGGGTGTTGTCCAGGATCACGCCAAGGTTCTTAGCGCTCTGGGAGGAGGACACAATGGAGTTGTCAACCGTGATGGCGAGATCATGGAACGGGCAGTCCTTCCCCGGGAGGAAGAGCAGCTCCGTCTTGCCGAGGTTCAGCTTGAGGTGGTGATCCGTCATCCACACTGATATGTCTGCCAGACATGCAGAGATGCGATTCGCCACCTGGTCATCAGAAGGGGGAAAGGAGAAGATTAATTGTGTGTCGTCTGCATAGCAATGATAGGAGAGACCATGTGAGGTTATGACAGAGCCAAGTGACTTGGTGTATAGCGAGAATATGAGAGGGCCTAGAACAGAGCCCTGGGGGACACCAGTGGTGAGAGCGCGTGGTGAGGAGACAGATTCTCGCCACGCCACCTGGTAGGAGCGACCTGTCAGGTAGGACGCAATCCAAGCGTGGGCCGCGCCGGAGATGCCCAACTCGGAGAGGGTGGAGAGGAGGATCTGATGGTTCACAGTATCGAAGGCAGCCGATAGGTCTAGAAGGATGAGAGCAGAGGAGAGAGAGTTAGCTTTAGCAGTGCGGAGCTCCTCCGTGATACAGAGAAGAGCAGTCTCAGTTGAATGACTAGTCTTGAAACCTGACTGATTTGGATCAAGAAGGTCATTCAGAGAGAGATAGCGGGAGAGCTGGCCAAGGACGGCACGTTCAAGAGTTTTGGAGAGAAAAGAAAGAAGGGATACTGGTCTGTAGTTGTTGACATCGGAGGGATCGAGTGTAGGTTTTTTCAGAAGGGGTGCAACTCTCGCTCTCTTGAAGACGGAAGGGACGTAGCCAGCGGTCAGGGATGAGTTGATGAGCGAGGTGAGGTAAGGGAGAAGGTCTCCGGAAATGGTCTGGAGAAGAGAGGAGGGGATAGGGTCAAGCGGGCAGGTTGTTGGGCGGCCGGCCGTCACAAGACGCGAGATTTCATCTGGAGAGAGAGGGGAGAAAGAGGTCAGAGCACAGGGTAGGGCAGTGTGAGCAGAACCAGCGGTGCCGTTTGACTTAGCAAACGAGGATCGGATGTCGTCGACCTTCTTTTCAAAATGGTTGACGAAGTCATCTGCAGAGAGGGAGAGGGAGGAGGGGGGAGGGGAGGAGGATTCAGGAGGGAG
The DNA here is from genome assembly GCF_021184085.1 of Oncorhynchus gorbuscha. NCBI lineage: Eukaryota > Metazoa > Chordata > Actinopteri > Salmoniformes > Salmonidae > Oncorhynchus > Oncorhynchus gorbuscha. Next base: position 83,949,583 of record NC_060181.1, on the reverse strand, counting down.
GAGAAGGTGGCAAAGAGCTTCCTAGGGTTAGAGGCAGATGCTTGGAATTTAGAGTGGTAGAAAATGGCTTTAGCAGCAGAGACAGAGGAGGAAAATGTAGAGAGGAGGGAGTGAAAGGATGCCAGGTCCGCAGGGAGGCGAGTTTTTCTCCATTTCCGCTCGGCTGCCCGGAGCCCTGTTCTGTGAGCTCGCAATGAGTCGTCGAGCCACGGGGCGGGAGGGGAGGACTGAGCCGGCCGGGAGGATAGGGGACATAGAGAGTCAAAGGATGCAGAAAGGGAGGAGAGGAGGGTTGAGGAGGCAGAATCAGGAGATAGGTTGGAGAAGGTTTGAGCAGAGGGAAGAGATGATAGGATGGAAGAGGAGAGAGTAGCGGAGGAGAGAGAGCGAAGGTTGGGACGGCGCGATACCATCCGAGTAGTGGCAGTGTGGGAGGTGTTGGATGAGAGCGAGAGGGAAAAGGATACAAGGTAGTGGTCGGAGACTTGGAGGGGAGTTGCAATGAGGTTAGTGGAAGAACAGCATCTAGTAAAGATGAGGTTGAGCGTATTGCCTGCCTTGTGAGTAGGGGGAAGGTGAGAGGGTGAGGTCAAAAGAGGAGAGGAGTGGAAAGAAGGAGGCAGAGAGGAATGAGTCAAAGGTAGACGTGGGGAGGTTAAAGTCGCCCAGCACTGTGAGAGGTGAGCCGTCCTCAGGAAAGGAGCTTATCAAGGCATCAAGCTCATTGATGAACTCTCCGAGGGAACATGGAGGGCGATAAATGATAAGGATGTTAAGCTTGAAAGGGCTGGTAACTGTGACAGCATGGAATTCAAAGGAGGCGATAGACAGATGGGTAAGGGGAGAAAGAGAGAATGACCACTTGGGAGAGATGAGGATCCCGGTGCCACCACCCCGCTGACCAGAAGCTCTCGGGGTGTGCGAGAACACGTGTGCGGACGAAGAGAGAGCAGTAGGAGTAGCAGTGTTGTCTGTGGTGATCCATGTTTCCGTCAGTGCCAAGAAGTCGAGGGACTGGAGGGAGGCATAGGCTGAGATGAACTCTGCCTTGTTGGCCACAGATCGGCAGTTCCAGAGGCTACCGGAGACCTTGGAACTCCACGTGGGTCGTGCGCGCTGGGACCACCAGATTAGGGTGGCCGCGGCCACGCGGTGTGGAGCATTTGTATGGTCTGTGCAGAGAGGAGAGAACAGGGATAGACAGACACATAGTTGACAGGCTACAGAAGAGGCTACGCTAATGCAAAGGAGATTGGAATGACAAGTGGACTACATGTCTCGAATGTTCAGAAAGTTAAGCTTACGTAGCAAGAATCTTATTGACTAAAATGATTAAAATGATACAGTACTGCTGAAGTAGGCTAGCTGGCAGTGGCTGCGTTGTTGACTTTGTAGGCTAGCTGGCAGTGGCTGCATTGTTGACACTACACTAATCAAGTCGTTCCGTTGAAAATCCCAAATTGTTTGCTTGGTCAACTTACAGACAGCTCTGACACACACACTTATCCCACCAGACATGCCACCAGGGGTCTTTTCACAGTCCCCAAACCCAGAACAAATTCAAGAAAGCGTACAGTTTTATATAGAGCCCTTATTGCATGGAACTTCCTTCCATCTCATATTGCTCAAATAAACAGCAAACCTGGTTTCAAAAAATAGATAAAGTAACACCTCGCGGCACAACGCCTCTCCCCTATTGGACCTAGATAGTTTGTGTGTATGTATTGGTATCCAGGCTACATGTGTCTTTTGCATTTTTTAAATGTAGTTCTCTCCTTGAGCTGTTCTTGTCTATTGATGTTCTGTATTATATCATTCTGTATTATGTTTCATGTTTTGTGTGGAACCCAGGAAGAGTAGCTGCTGCTTTTGCAACAGCTAATGGGGATCCTAATAAACTAACAAATAAAAAACTGGGACCGAGAGACTGAAAAATAGCTTCTATCTCAAGGCCATCAGACTGTTAAACAGCCATCACTAACACTGAAAGGCTGCTGCCTACATACAGACCTGAAATCATTGGGAACTTTAATAAATGGATAACTAGTCACTTTAATAATGTTTACATATCTTGCATTACTCATCGCGTATGTATTTACTGTATTTTATACCATCTATTGCATCTTGCCTATGCTGCTCTGTTATTGCTCATCCATATATTTATATGTATATATTCTTAATACTTATTTTTCACCATAATTTGCAAATAAATTCAGAAAAAATCCTACAATGTGATTTTCTGGATTTTTTTCCTCATTTTGTCTGTCATAGTTGAAGTGTACCAATGATGAAAATTACAGGCCTCTCTCATCTTTTTAAGTGGGAGAACTTGCACAATTGGTGGCTGACTAAATACTTTTTTTGCCCCACTGTACATGCACCAATGTCTAATATTAATCAGCAGCAGTAGGTCATTTTTGCCAAATCATTGTCCTTATTTCCCCTTCTAAGTGGCTTATTCATGCCCCTTTTTGACAAGCTATAACAGTCAGCTAGCTAGTTTACCCATAGTAAGTTATCAAATAAATTAGCTATGCTTTACCGCTAGCTAGCCTCTGCAGGTATCCTGAGTAGCTAGCCTAGAGAAAATAGTTTGTGACCTGAGAAGATTGATGTAACAACCATATGAAATTATAAAATATTTACCAAATGAATCTAACCAAAAATAATTTATAAATTTGTTGCAAAATGCTCTGGCATCTGTGTGGTTGTTAGAGAAGCAAATGTCCTTCTGGAAGGTTCTCCAATTTCCACTGAGGAAATCTGGAGCTCTGTCAGAGTGACCATTGGGTTCTTGGTCATCCCCCTGACTACCAAGGCCCTTCTCCCCTGGATTGTTCAGTTTGGCCGGGCAGCCAATTCTAGGAAGAGTCTTGGTGGATCAGCAGGGGCTCAAACTGTGGAACCCAGTTCCTACATTTGAATATAAAAATAGATTTGATCAAACAAAACTATGCTACCTTTTGTCTCTGGGACCTTCATGATGTCAAATCAGAGCAAGATTATTGAATGTAAGTACATTATTTACCTTTAGAGGTGAATGTATAAACCAGTGGCCGCGATAAAAGCGTTTTTTGTTATGTACTCTCCTCAAACAATAGCATGGTATTTTGTCACTGTAATAGCTACTGTAAAATGGACAGTGTAGTTAGATTAACAAGAATTAAGCTTTCTGCTGATATAAGACATGTCTATGTCCTGGAAGGTTGCCTGTTACTTACAATGTCATTCTAGTCACATTAGCGCACGTTAGCAACAACCGTCCCGGTTTAGGGACACAGATCCCGTAGAGGATATTGACCTGAGGTATGGTAAGTTCGCAGAAAAGTGTAGTGCATAAAGGAAATTCCAAAACACCTTGATAGGGGAGGTGCATGCAAGCAGATGAGGAAATTGGCTATATCGAAGACATTATATTGTAAAACCGGCAAAATAGCTCAGGTATCAGAGAAAAAAACAATCTTCACTACTCTTTTTCCCCCCCCCCACCCCTCCTATTTTGGACCAGCCCCCCCACCTTTGTTAATTTCGACTTTCCCTAAATTTGATGCATAGCCTCCATTTTAGGCAAATAGTATTTTATTCCCCATAGTTTATCTTGGATCATAACTAGATTTCGCTCTCAGAGAGCAAACAGTCTGAGGTTCCAGCGAAAGAGCAGGAACCACAAAAGGTGAGCGGGACAGAAAATATAAAACGAAGGACAAGGTGAGGACAATTAAAAAATTTAAATAAACTTCTGCTCTACTGATACTGTGGAGCAGTGAATAATATATAATAATAATAATATATATGCCATTTAGCAGACGCTTTTATCCAAAGCGACTTACAGTCATGTGTGCATACATTCTACGTATGGGTGGTCCCGGGGATCGAACCCACTACCCTGGCGTTACAAGCGCCATGCTCTACCAACTGAGCTACAAGCTGTCAGTCGGGGCTGAATAGGAGCTTTGGAGTGTCTTTCATAGGTTCATAAAGTCATTTCTGTGATACAAAGAGCTTTTAACACAGAGGTCGAGAGGCAAGGACACAGGATTTCAGATCACACCCAAGGCCGCTGTGAATCTTGTGACTGGCGCAGGCGTTGTGTCTTTCTCATGCACACAAGCGCAGGCAGGCAGGCAGGCAGGCAAGCAGGCAGGCAGGCAAATACACAGGGGGAATTTGGTGACTGGACTCAGGTTCATGTACACACTTTAAGGCCAGCCCATCTAATTAGATATTCATTTACATCTGTTCAGAAACCACACCGCTTTGTCCTTATCGTTGGGATGGCCTTGAGGGGGCCTTTTGCAGTTGTTTGTGATTACATGAATAGGGGTGACCTAGCTAACACGCCGGAATGCTCAGTGCTGCTCTGCTATGCATCCGGCTGATTGACACGCATGGTAACACACACACACACACACACACACACACACACACACACACACACACACACACACACACACACACACACACACACACACACACACACACACACACACACACACACACACACACACACACACACACACACACACACACACACACACACACACAGGTAGGTGGGACAACAGGAGAACACACATTGTCAGTTAGCAGCTCAAGGTCTGTGTGCTGCCTGCATGTGTCTGGGTGAATGACTTTGGCTCAGCTGGAGTCCAGGAGACAGCTAGTCAGGCTGAGAGATGGATCAGAGAGGGGACCAGGCAGAGAACAGACCATCATGGCATAATGAAACTCCATATATCATCCCATACCCTATACTGATGATATGGAGGACATTCTACACAAATAAACCCACCCTCTCCCCCAAAAAATGGTCTAATGTTATTTGTTCCATTCTTTGTAAATAACAGGTGTAGACTAACAGTAAAATACTTACGGGCCCTTCCCAACAATGTAGAAAGAACAGTGAAATACTTAAGGGCCATTCCCAACAATGTAGAGAGAACAGTAAAATACATATGGGCCCTTCCCAACAATGTAGAAAGAACAGTGAAATACTTAAGGGCCCTTTCCAACAATGTAGAGAGAAAAGAAATACAGACAGAACTCAGTTCAGCCCAGATGGAACACTGTTCCATGCAGACAGAACTCAGTTCAGCCCAGATGGAACACTGTTCCATGCAGACAGAACTCAGTTCAGCCCAGATGGAACACTGTCCCATGCAGACAAAACTCAGTTCAGCCCAGATGGAACACTGTTCCATGCAGACAGAACTCAGTTCAGTCCATTTAGACTCTATAAGATCAAGGACAACATCTTCCATTTTTGTTGAACACTTAATCAACAAACAATACAAACCCAATGACATTGTTTCTCCAAGGCTTCTGGAGGCCTTTGTGTGATGAGGTAAAAAAAACATCACTATTCTCTTCCATTATGACTAACATCCTGAAAGTGAATCATCAATCCAACACACATACAGTATATATACAATAACTTTGCATAAAGACAACAAGTCTGATGGATTATAATGAGGTCAATATGCATGTAAGACTTAGGCTCTCTTCTCATAATAGTTTAATTTCATAAGGATTCTGTAGAGACAGTAGGAAAATGTAGGTTAACACACTAATGAAACATTATATGGGTTCATGTAGGTTTTTGGCAGGTCATAATGGATTGGTTGGCTTTAAGTGTTTTACCCACAGTACTATCATTCATATTACATTACAATTAGGGATTCACGATGTTCAGAAGCTATTCACAGCCCTGGACTTTTTCCACATTTTGTTGTGTTACAAAGTGCAATTAAAATTGTATTAATTGTACTTATTTTTTGTCAACGATTTACACAGAATACTCTGTAATGTCAAAGTGGAAGAAACATTTGAAAATATTTTTTTCAATAAAGGAAAATCAAACACGAATATTTTTTCATTAGGTGTGTATTCAACCCCCTGAGTCAATACATGTTAGAATCACCTTTGGCCGCGATATCAGCTGTGATTCTTTCTGGGTAAGTCTTTAAGAGCTTTGCAAACCTAGATTATACAATATTTGCCCGTTATTCTTTAAAAATACATATTTTAAAATGATATTTTACCGATCAACAAGCAGCTTAACAGATATGTATTTTTTAACTAGGCAAGTCAGTCATTGTAAATTCTTATTTACAATGATGGCCTACCCCGGCCAAGCTCTGACCCGGATGACGCTGGGCAAATTGTGTGCCGCCCTATGGGATTCCCAATCACGGCCAGTTGTGATAAAGCCTGGAATCGAACCAGGGTCTGTAATGACACCTCTATCACTGAGATGCAGTGCAATAGATCGCTGCGACACACGGGAGAACATTTTCAAGTCTTGCCATAGATTTTCAAGCAGATTTAATGTGAAAACTGTAACTAGGGCACTCAGGACAAAAAGTGAATTATTTGCCAAAGAAATCCTGTGCCTTATTGCAAACAGGATGCATGTTTTGGAATATTTTTATTCTGTTTATTCTGTTTTCACTCTGTCATTTAGGTTAGTATCGTGGAGTAACTACAATGTTGTTGATCCATCTGAATTTTTCTCCGATCAAAGCCATTAAATACTGTAACTGTCTTAAAGTCACCATTGACAGAGCAGCTTCCTTCCTCTCCGTCAACTGAGTTAGGAAGGACGCCTGTATCTTGTAGTGACTGGATGTATTGATACACCATCCAAAGTGGAATTATTGACTTCACCATGCTCAAAAGAAAATTAAATGTTATTTTTTTGCATTTTCCAATTAAGAACATTCAAAACAAAAGTGAAAAGATATTAGACAACGATAAGACAAAGTGACAGTAACACACGAGCGTAACAAAAAATAAATAATAATTCTAATTATATATACAAACATACAATAAGAAAAAAATAATAACGAGACATTGGATCACCTGCCGTAGGCTACATATTATACATTACGTGTGAAACATTATGTGAGGATTATATATAGATTCAATCAATGAGACGTGGGGGGGAGATTCTCCATATAGTCAATAAAAGGTTGCCAAATTCTGTAAAATGTCTTTAACTTATTCCTCAAGCAGTAAGTGATTTTCTCCAAAGGGATACAACTATTAACTTCCGAAAGCCGCATTGCAACTGGCAGGGAGGAATCCAATTTCCATTTCAAGGCAATACATTTCTTGGCAATTGCTAGCAATATTTCTGTTAGCTTTATAGTATGGCTTTGCCCAAGATTGGAATTAGTAAAGTTACCCAGTAGACAGACCTCCGGGTCTAAAGGGAATGCAACCCCGGGAATTGAGGATATGGTATCGCATAGCCCCTGCCAGAAACCGTGTAGTTTTGAACACTGCCAAGTGGAATGGAGGAATGTTCCTTCATCTGATCCACATCTAAAACATAGGGAGGAGATATCTGGGTTGAACTTGTGCAGTCTAGATGGGGTGATATAGAGCTGATGGAGGAAATTAAACTGGATCAGTCTGTATCTGGAGTTCAATGTGGATGTAACACCATCCCTGCTTAGGTCACTACATAGACCCTCATCAAGATCAATACCCAGGCCCAGGCAGTGTTAGTCCTGACATAAGAGAATCGTATACACGGGAAATGGTCTTGAACAGTGGTTGGTCTGCGTGGCAGAGTTGTTCAATAGGTGACATCTTAGGAAGGTTCCATTGTCCCTTGAGAGTCACCCTAATAAAGTTTCATGGTTGTAGGTAGCTGAAGAAGTCCCTGTTAGGCAAGTGGTATTTCTGTTTCAGCTGATCAAAAGACATAAGAACTCCTTCCTCGTAACAATGTTCCAGAAGAGTGATCCCCTTATCAGACCATGGTCTAAAGTTACTATTCTGGAAAAACATAGGGATCAATATATTGTTCCATAAAGGGGTTTTAGGGGAAAGGAATCCCCCTCCTCTGAACAGCTCATGCAGTTTGCACCATGCCAGGACAGAATATATGATTAAAGGGTTGTCTGTGATGGTTTTTATAGATATTCTGTCCCATTTGTAAAGCAATTCTGCCCCAGTGTCATCATTTACCTCAAGCTTTTCAATGGTCAACCATGAGGGAGAGGGACCATTGTCAAACCTCTGAGCCAGAAACCTAGACCGTGCAGCCCAGTAGTACATTCTAAAATTGGGGAGGTTTAAGCCCCCTTGACTGTAATCAAGGGTCAGTTTATCCAGGCCAACCCTAGGGGTTTTGCCGTGCCAGATAAACCGTCTGGTCAGCTTGTCGAGAGGAAAGAAATGCTGCGGGAACAGGGATATGGAGAGATTGAAACAGATATAGAAATCTGGGCAGGACATTCATTTGAATTACATTGATTCTACCCAGTAGAGTGAGAGGTAAATCCATTCATTTACAAAGGTCAACCTCCACCTTTTGCAACAAACTGGCCAGATTGAGTTTATAGAGGTTGTTCAGATTACCATCCACCATTATGCCCAAATATGTGAAGCCCATAGGCGACCATCTAAAAGGAAACGTGTGCTTGATGGTATGATGGTCAAAGGTAAGATTTCACTTTTATCAAGATTGACCTTATATCCAGAGAAAGAACTATAACACTGTAGTAGGATCTGCAAGTGAGAGAGGGAGTGTTCTGGGTTTGTTAGAAATAAGATAAGGTCTTTTGCAAAGAGTGTTAATTTATGGGTATGGGGGCCCACCTCAAAGCCATGTATGTCAGGGCATGTTCGAATAGCCTCAGCTGGGGGCAAAGAGGCGAGGGCAAAGAGGGCAAAGAGGTGGCGAGGGCAAAGAGGGCAAAGAGGTGGCGAGGGCAAAGAGGGCAAAGAGGTGGCGAGGGCAAAGAGGGCAAAGAGGTGGCGAAGGCAAAGAGGGCAAAGAGGTGGCGAGGGCAAAGAGGGCAAAGAGGTGGCGAGGGCAAAAACTTTTCCCAGACGCGAAAGACGTCTGGCCATTCAACCCTATCAAAGGCCTTTTCAGTGTCGAGGGAGTCTGCGACACTAGGTATTTTGTTTTTGTTAGCAAGGTGAATTATATCAAAGAACCTTCTGAGATTATTGGAGGACAATCTATTAATTATGAAGCCAGTCTGATCTGGGTTGACCAACAGGGGAAGACATGATTCCAGTCTCTTAGATAGCATCTTGGTGACCAGTTTACAATCTGTGTTAAGGAGAGATTGGTCTATAGGAGGCGCACTTTAGCGGGTTATTCCCTTTCTTGTGGATTACAGTAATCACTGCTTGAGAAAAGGACTCTGGAAAGCAGTTGTCTTCCCTGGCTTTTTTAAGTACCTCCATAAGGTAGGGGACCAACAGCTCCCTAAATTCTTTATAGAACTCTGGAGGGAAGCCATCCTCCTCAGGAGATTTATTAGAAGGTAAGGATTTAATGGCCTCCAACAATTCAGGGACTGAGAAGTGTTCACTCAGGCGCTCGCTCTCTTCCCCTGACAGGCATGGGATGTTGAGAGAGGAGAGAAAGGAGTCGATCTCTGATAGATCATCACTTGATTGGGAAGTGTAGAGGTCTTCAAAGTATTTCTTAAAAGTATTATTAATTTCAGTAGGGTCGAAATATATCTCATTAGTAAGAGTTTCTATGGCATTAATTGTCCTCTTACTTTCCTCTGCTTTAGGTTGCCATGCCAATACTTTGTGAGCTTTCTCTCCAAGCTCGTAATAACGCTGTTTTGATTTAGTGATGGCCCGCTCAGCTTGATATGTGTTCAGAATATTATATTTACGTTTTTTATTTACCCAAAGCCTGTATAGATCTTTAGTCCGGCCTCTTTGGTAGGTTTTCTCTACCTCGGAGATTTCAGATTCAAGGGCACTCAGTTCCGCACCGTGTTTTCTCTTCAGCCCTTTAGTTTAGGAAATAATCTGTCCCCTCAGATAGGCCTTCAATGTGTCCCAAACAATGAAACTGTCAGGAGCGGAGGGTTTGTTTGTCAAGGTAAAAATGTTGATCTGCTCTTTTATGAATGCACAAAATTCAGGTTGCTTTAGGAGTATATAATTTAGTTTCCATCTATATGCTCCATTTACCTTGGTAGGAATGGAGATTGATAATACCAGAGGAGAATGGTCACTAAGCAATCTGGGGAGATACTCGACATCTAACACTCTATGAAACAGTTGTGTCGAAAGTAAAAAGTTATCAATGCATGTGTGTGTCTTGTGTGGGTGTGAATAAAAAGAGTAGTCCCTCTCCTGTGGGTGCAACTGTCTCCAGATGTCTAGTAAATTGAGATCTTTCATGAATGACATGGTGAGCTGGTAAGAATTGAGGGTTTATCAGAGGACCTATCAAGAACTGTATCTAAGCAAAAATTAAAATCTCCTCCAACCAGTAGCCATCCTGGTGGTGCTTGAGCAACCTGAAGGAAGACATTCTGAATAAACATATGGTCATTGAAGTTAGGAGCATAAATATTCAATAGGGTCCAAGACTCTGAAAACATATGCCCCTGCACCAAAACAACTCTGCCCTAGGGATCAGAGATGGTGTTGTTGACGCAGAAGGGGATGTGTCTACTTATCAAAATTGCAGTTCCTCTTGCTTTGGAGTTAAAAGATGATGCAAAAACTTGTCCTACCCATTCCCTCCAATTTCTTGTGTTCACTGGCTGTAAGATGTGTTTCTTGTAAAAACACAGTCAGCCTTTAATTTCTTAAGGTATGTATAGACTATTTTCCTTTTAATCGGGCTGTTAAGACCTTTTACGTTGAATGTGACATATTTTAGTGGATTAAGCATAGGTTGGGTTTCAAATATGTAACTGAATGGAAATCTATCATATGCAGATAATTAGGAAATGTTTCAACTTTGGTTTGGGCACAAAAGTGACCTGTGTGTCTCTTTAGGGAGGAAACAATAAACATAGAAAAAAGGAAGAAAAAATAAATAAAAATCCCACCCACCCCGATTGTCAGACTAGAACAACAGTCCCAACAATCAAACATGAATACACTTGTAGAGATACGTTGCTGCTCGCTTTCCATCTTGCTCTTACTCGCTAAACCTTGGCGTAAACTAAAACCTGCAAACTCTCTAAATTGAAAACAAACGTTGTGAATAGATGTTTATGGCTGAATATTTACTGCCCACGGTAAGGGCTGCTTGAGTCTCTTTTCGAAAGATTAACATAAATGAGGGGGAAAGCAGTGGGCCTAAGGCCACTTATTTGCTTCGCCCAGTGGATATGGACTAAATCAAAATATACTCTCCTTTAAATGTAATAGAACTCACCCTGGAAGATACGGTTAGTTGAAAATGTACAAATCAATTATAGTGACCAGGAGACACCAGCAGTTCAGTCCGGATAAGAGAAAACAAACTAACTGCATCTTATCCCCCAGAGAGACCGTCCTGGATCAGACGTTGCATCTTATCCCCCAGAGAGACCGTCCTGGCTCAGACGTTGCATCTTATCCCCCAGAGAGACCGTCCTGGCTCAGACATTGCATCTTATCCCCCAGAGAGACTGTCCTGGCTCAGACGTTGCATCTTATCCCCCAGAGAGACCGTCCTGGCTCAGACGTTGCATCTTATCCCCCAGAGAGACCGTCCTGGCTCAGACGTTGCATCTTATCCCCCAGAGAGACCGTCCTGGCTCAGACGTTGCATTTTATCCACAGAGAGACTGTCCTGGCTCAGACGTTGCATCTTATCCCCCAGAGAGACCGTCCTGGCTCAGACGTTGCATCTTATCCCCCAGAGAGACCGTCCTGGCTCAGACATTGCATCTTATCCCCCAGAGAGACCGTCCTGGCTCAGACGTTGCATCTTATCCCCCAGAGAGACCGTCCTGGCTCAGATGTTGCATCTTATCCCCCAGAGAGACCGTCCTGGCTCAGACGTTGCATCTTATCCCCCAGAGAGACCGTCCTGGCTCAGACGTTGCATCTTATCCCCCAGAGAGACCGTCCTGGCTCAGACGTTGCATCTTATCCCCCAGAGAGACTGTCCTGGCTCAGACGTCGCATCTTATCCCCCAGAGAGACCGTCCTGGCTCAGACGTTGCACCTTATCCCCCAGAGAGACCGTCCTGGCTCAGACGTTGCATCTTATCCCCAGAGAGACTGTCCTGGCTCAGACGTTGCATCTTATCCCCCAGAGAGACTGTCCTGGCTCAGACGTTGCATCTTATCCCCCAGAGAGACCGTCCTGGCTCAGACGTTGCACCTTATCCCCCAGAGAGACCGTCCTGGCTCAGACGTTGCATCTTATCCCCCAGAGAGACCGTCCTGGCTCAGATGTTGCATCTTATCCCCCAGAGAGACCATCCTGGCTCAGACGTTGCATCTTATCCCCCAGAGAGACCGTCCTGGCTCAGATGTTGTTCAGCTCTTTCAGAAAAGTGTGCACTTCTCCCGGTGTGTTGAAGAGATGGCTTTGGCCTTTGTACTGAACTTTCATCCGCGCAGGGTGGATGAGGTAGCCGGTGATGTTCTTCTCCTTCAGTGCTTTGGCGGCAGGTCTGAACTGCTTGCGGCGTCTGGCGAGATCCGTGCTCATATCCGGGAAAAGGCTGACCCTCTTTCCATCGATGGTGATGTCCCCTTTGGCTCTTGCGTGTTGCAGTAACTTCTCTCTGTCTTGGAAACGGAGGAATCTGATCAGGACGGCTCGTGGGGGCACATCTGGCCAGGGTTTCGGCGCTGATGTTCTGTGGGCGCGTTCGATTTCCAGCGGCTTGGTGAAGTTGATTATGCCTAGGACCTCCGGGATCCATTGAGTGAAGAAACGGACCGGGTCACGGCCCTCGCTGTCCTCTTTCAATCCCACCACACGGATATTACTGCGTCTACTCTGGTTCTCCATCTGATCGACCTTGTTTTTGAGGTAGGCATTGTGCTTTTGCAGTTGTATCAAGACCTGGTCATGTCGAGCGATGGTATCTTCAACTGTGCTAATGCACAACTCTGCCTCACTCGTTCTCAAAAGGAGATCATTCATGGAGGATTTCAGATCGTCAATGGAAGAATGGAGTTCAGCCGATTTCTTATCAATTTTCATAGAAAGACCTTTGTTACCATCCTGAATTTCCCAGAGGAGAGTAGCCAGCATGTTGGCAGGCTCGCAAGAGGCTGCTGAGAGCAACAGCCTGGAACTGTCATCTGAGTTATGAGGGCTAATGCTAATCTTGCTGGCTGTAGCGTTATCGTTATCTTGGGAATCAACAACGTTTTGGTCGTCCTTCTTGCCTCTCCGTCGGAGGTCCATGGCTCTTTGGGAAGGTAAGTACTTGACAATTTATCAGCCGATCTTAGAATATTGTTATTTAGGTAAAAATAGAATAACTTTGAAGAGCTTGGTTTGTCAATGTCTGCTCAGCTCCGCGGCATCACCTGCTCCCTTAAATGTTACTTTTGACCCATCTATCAATAGGTGCCCTTCATTGCGAGGCATTGGAAACCTCCCTGGTCATTGAATACGTGCTTGAAATTCACTGCCCGACTGCCGGACCTTACAGATAATTGTGTGTGTGGGGTACAGAGATGGGGTAGTCCTTCAAAAATCATGTTAAACACAGTTATTGCACACAAAGTTAGACCATGCAACTTATCTGACTTGCTAAGGAAATGTTTTACTCATGAAGTTATTTATGCCATAACAAAGGGTGTAATGATTTTCTGTGGTGGAAGAAGGTGAGGACCAAAGCGCAGCGTGGTAAGTGTTCATATTTTTAATAAAATAACTGAACACTGAACAAAACAATAAATGACAAACGAACAGTCCCATAAGGTGAATGGAAAAAACACAAAACAGGAAATAATCACCCACAAAACACAGGTGGGAAAAGGCTACCTAAGTATGATTCTCAATCAGAGACAAGAAATGACACCTGCCTCTGATTGAGAACCATACCAGGCCAAACACAAAACCACAACATAGAAAAAAGAACATAGACTACCCACCCCAACTCACGCCCTGACCAACCTAAAACAAAAGACATAACAAAGGAACTAAGGTCAGAACGTGACAGTATCTCCCCCCCCCAAAGGTGCGGACTCCGGCCGCAAAACCTGAACCTATAGGTGAGGGTCTGGGTGGGCGTTTGTCCGTGGTGGCGGCCCTGGCGCGGGACGTGGACCCCACTCCACCATAGTCTTTGCCCGCTTCTTTAACCGCCTCCGTGGCGCCTTTAGAGCGGCGACCCTCGCTGCCGACCTTGGACTGGGGACCCTAGCAGCGGGCCCCGAATGGACGGGAGATTCCGGCAGCACCGGACGGACAGGAGATTCCGGCAGCTACAGAGTAACGGGCGATTCCGGCAGCTCCGGAGTGACGGGCGATTCCGGCAGCTCCGGAGTGACGGGCGATTCCGGCAGCTCCTGACTGACGGGCGGCTCCGGCAGCTCCTGACTGACGGGCGGCTCTGGCAGCTCCGGACAGACGGGAGACTCCGGCAGCTCAGGACAGACGGGAGACTCTGGCAGCTCAGGACAGACGGGAGACTCTGGCAGCTCAGGACAGACGGGAGACTCTGGCAGCTCAGGACAGACGGGAGACTCTGGCAGCGCTGGACAGGAGCGAGACTCTGGCAGCGCTGGACAGGAGGGAGACTCTCCTGGTGCCATATACCCCGGGCAGAGGAGGCGCACTGGAGACCAGATGCGCTGAGCAGGCTTCATAGCACCTGGCTCGATGCCCACTCTAGCCCGGCCGATACGAGGCGCTGCGATGTAGCACACCGGGCTATGCCTGCGTCCACGGTAAGCACGGAGAGTTGGCTCAGGACTCCTACCTGACTTATCCACACTCCCCGTGTGCCCTCTCCCCAATGCATTTTTGGGGTTGCCTCTCGTCCCTGTTGCGCTGTTGTGCCAACTTCTCAAAATGCTGCCGCTCTGCTTTGGCTGCCTCCAGCTCTTCCCTGGGGCGGCGGTATTCCCCAGCCTGTGCCCAGGGTCCCTCTCCGTCCAAAATCTCCTCCCATGTCCAGGAGTCCAGGACTCGCTGCTGCCCGATACCACGCTGCTTGGTCCTTGGTTGGTGGGTGATTCTGTAACGATCGTCTGTGGTGGAATAAGGTGAGGACCAAAGCGTAACATGGTAAGTGTTCATATTTTTAATAAAATAACTGAACAAAACAATAAACGACAAATGAACAGTCCCGTAAGGTGAATGAAAAAACACTAAACAGGAAATAATCACCCACAAAACAGACTACCCACCCCAACTCACGCCCTGACCAAACTAAAACATAACAAAGGAACTCATGTCAAAACATGACAAAGGGGTTGAATACTTATTGACTCAAGACATCTCAGCTTTTCATTGTTTATTAATTTGTACAAATTTCACTTTGTAGATCAGCGACACAAAATCTAAATGTAAATTTAAATTCAGGCTGTAACACAACAAAATATAGAAAAAGTCAAGGGGTGTGAATACTTTCTGAAGGCACTGACATACAAAATGGACATTTGGGGAGGAAAAACACCACTCTCTCTCTTTTATATCTCTCTTTCCCTTGTCTTTTGTCAGCCGTTCCCCCTCTTCCCTGCTGTCTGTTCCTGGTACAGCAACATCCTTATTACTGTCATAATTTACCTCCTTCTGCAAACATGACCCTGTCCACTCGGAGCCCACTGACAAAATATTCATACTGAGATAGGACAGACATAAATTATCCCCAAAAATCTATTTCATATTTCACTGAACACCTCAACAAACACCTGCACACATACGCACACATGCACACACTGACTCACAGATGCATGCAGAAACACACACAAACACGGACACACACACACACTGACTCACCAATGCGCGCACACACACACACACACACACACACACACACACACACACACACACACACACACACACACACACACACACACACACACACACACACACACACACACACACACACACACACACACACACACACACACACACACACACACACACACACACACACACACGCACACACACACACACACACACACGCACACACGCACACACGCACACACACACGCACACATTCACACATGCACACTGACTCACAGATGCATGCAGACACACACACGAAAGCACCTCAATACACATACACACATACACAAAATACTTTTTGAAGCAGACTGACATTTACATGAAAATATACATTTACATGAAAATATACATTCTCCCATGCATGCATGTGTAAATGAGTGGCTGTCTGAGTGTATTTGTGTGAAGGCTATACATAGGAGCAGGCAATATCTCACAATCTGACATGTATTTTATAAAAGTAGTATGCACGGGAGAGGAGACAGAGAGCAAAAGAAGGACATGTGGGGAGAAAGGACGAGAGAGAGAGAGACAATGGAGAAGAGACAGGAGAAGATACAGGAGAGTAGACAGAGGAAGAGACAGGAGAAGAGACAGGAGAAGAGACAGGAGAAGACAGGAGAAGAGACAGGAGAGGAGACAGGAGAGGAGACAGGAGAGGAGTAGACAGACGAAGAGTAGACAGAAGAGTAGACAGAAGAAGAGACAGGAGAAGAGTAGACAGAAGAAGAGTAGACAGAATAAGAGTAGACAGAAGAAGAGATAGGAGAAGAGACAGGAGAAGATACAGGAGAGTAGACAGGAGAGTAGACAGGAGAAGAGACAGGAGAAGAGACAGGAGAAGATACAGGAGAGTAGACAGAAGAAGAGACAGGAGAAGAGACAGGAGAAGAGTAGACAGAAGAAGAGACAGGAGAAGAGTAGACAGAAGAAGAGACAGGAGAGGAGACAGGAGAAGAGTAGACAGAAGAAGAGTAGACAGAAGAAGAGACAGGAGAAGAGACAGGAGAGGAGACAGGAGAAGAGAGGAGACAGGAGAGGAGACAGGAGGAGAGACAGGAGAGGAGAGGGGACAGGAGAAGAGAGGAGACGGGAGAAGAGAGGAGACAGGATAATAGACAGGAGAAGAGATGAGACAGGAGAAGAGAGGAGACAGGAGAATAGACAGGAGAAGAGAGGAGACAGGAGAATAGACAGGAGAAGAGATGAGACAGGAGAAGAGAGGAGACAGGAGAATAGACAGGAGAAGAGATAAGACAGGAGAAGAGAGGAGACAGGAGAATAGACAGGAGAAGAGATGAGACAGGAGAAGAGACAGGAGAACCGAGACCATAAGAGACTCATGGGGACATGATGTAGTGAAAGGAGAAATGAGGAGAGGAGAGGAGAAAAGAGGAGAGGAGCAAGAAGAGGACTGTCGAGAGGAGAAAACATGACAGGAGAGGACAGGAGAGGAGAAGAGATGAGAGGAACAAGAAGAGGACTGTCGAGAGGAGAATATAGGACAGGAGAGGAACAAGAAGAGGACTGTTGAGAGGAGAATATAGGACAGGAGAGGACAGGAGGAGAGGATAATGGAGGGGAGAATAGAGAACAGATGCAGGACAGAAAGGAGAGAACAGAGCAGAACGTGTCTGTAAAGGAAGCACAAGCAGCCAGGCAGAAGATTCAGTAGCCTGCTGCAGACTTATTGCTTTGACCTTGACTACCTCCCCCTCCCCCTTCCTCCCCACACATCAACCCTCTTCCACCCTCCTCCATGTCCCTCTCAACCTTGGCTAATTAGCTCCCTGCCCAGGGGAGAATGTACAACATTACAGGACATCTAACACAAGGACATCACAGTTACACTGCCTCCTCCACTTACTCTGTCCTTTC
>NC_060181.1:83787011-83929511 GCF_021184085.1 Oncorhynchus gorbuscha | reverse complement strand
GGGGTTGATAACCCTAGTCACAACAAAACATGTCTACCATGTCTGTCACTGGACTGAAATGGGTCAGAGCTGGCATTGTTGGGGTTGATAACCCTAGTCACAACAAACATGTCTATCATGTCTGTCACTGGACTGAAACGGGTCAGAGCTGGCATTGTTGGGGTTGATAACCCTAGTCACAACAAAACATGTCTATCATGTCTGTCACTGGACTGAAATGGGTCAGAGCTGGCATTGTTGGGGTTGATAACCCTAGTCACAACAAAACATGTCTACCATGTCTGTCACTGGACTGAAACGGGTCAGAGCTGGCATTGAAAACTAACACAAGATCTGCACACTTGTTGGGGTTGATAACTTGTACCAAGCTCATTACGGGAGATTGAAAGATATTGTTTCAGTCATACATTTCATTCAGAAAATGCATTAAGAAGGCATTACGGGAATAGTTTTACTGCCAGTGAGGAGATAAAGGTTAATTACAGTACACTTCAGGCCAAACATCTTTTGCACCCTTTACCATCACAATATAATCTAATGACTCAAATTCTTTCTCTCTCTCTCTCTCCCCCCCTCTCAATCTCTCTCTTTCTCCCCCTCTCTCCCTCTCTTCCCCCCCTCAATCTCTCTCTTTCTCCCCTTCTCTCCCTCTCTTTCTCCCCCTCTCAAACTCTCTCTTTCTCCCCCTCTCAATCTCTCTCTTTCTCCCCTTCTCTCCCTCTCTTTCTCTCCCTCTCAAACTCTCTTTCTCCCCTTCTCTCCCTCTCTTTCTCCCCTTCTCTCCCTCTCTTTCTCCCCCTCTCAAACTCTCTCTTTCTCCCCCTCTCAAACTCTCTCTTTCTCCCCCTCTCAATCTCTCTCTCCCTCTTTCTCCCCTTCTCTCCCTCTCTTTCTCTCCCCTCTCAAACTCTCTCTTTCTCCCCTTCTCTCCCTCTCTTTCTCCCCTTCTCTCCCTCTCTTTCTCCCCCTCTCAAACTCCCTCTTTCTCCCCCTCTCTTCCTCTCTTTCTCCCCCTCTCAAACTCTCTCTTTCTCCCCTTCTCTCCCTCTCTTTCTCCCCCTCTCAAACTCTCTCTCCCCCCCCCCCTCTCAATCTCTCTCTTTCTCCCCCTCTCTCCCTCTCTTTCTCCACCTCTCAAACTCTCTCTTTCTCCCCCTCTCAACCTCTCTATCTCCCTCTCTCTCTCTCTCCCTCTCAACCTCTCAACCTCTCTCTCTCCCTCTCAACCTCTCTCTCTCTCCCCCTCTCAACCTCTCTTTCTCCCTCTCAACCTCTCCTCTCAACCTCTCTCTCCCCTCTCAACCTCTCTCTCTCCCTCTCTCTCTCTCTCTCTCTCTCCCTCTCTCCTCTCAGGACTCTCTCTCTCCTCTCTCTCTCTCTCTCTCTCTCTCTCTCTCTCTCTCTCTCTCTCTCTCTCTCTCTCTCTCTCTCTCTCCCTCTCAACCTCTCTCTCTCTCAACCTCTCTCTCTCTCAACCTCTCTCTCTCCCTCTCAACCTCTCTCTCTCCCTCTCAACCTCTCTCTCTCTCTCTCTCTCTCTCTCTGTGGCTCCTGTCTTTGACAATTACCTTTTTCTTAATGTGTGTGAGACAGAGGGCTGCAGTGTGCCTGTGCTGTCTGACTGTCTGTCTGTCTGTTACACCAATTACTGGCACAACTGCACATCAGATAGGTGTGTGTGTGTGCGCATGTTTGCAATGACAAGCCAATACAATGACAAGCCAATCACAATCACACAGCCGATCATCAACAAATGTAGTGAGGCTTGCTGTTCTCAGCCAGGTCTCCCGTGATACAAGTCAGTATTCGACATCCATCCATGTCTGAGGACGTCAGGTGATGACGTGGAAACAACAATAGGTGCTGTTACCTGCAGCATGACAATGCCACCAGCCATACTGCTCGTTCTGTGTGATTTCCTGCAAGACAGGAATGTCAGTGTTCTGCTATGGCCAGCGAAGACCCCGGATCTCAATCCCATTGAGCACGTCTGGGACCTGTTGGATCGGAGGGCAAGGGCTAGGACCATTCCCCCCAGAACTTGCAGGTGCCTTGGTGGAAGAGTGGAGTAACATTTCGCAGCAGGAACTGGCAAATCTGGTGTAGTCAATGAGGAGGAGATGCACTGCAGTACTTAATGCTGCTGGTGGCCACACCAGATACTGACTGTTACTTTAATTTTGACACCCCCTGTCTTCAGGGATACATTATTCAATTTCTGTTAGTCACATGTCTGTGGAACTTGTTCAGTTTATGTCTCAGTTGTTGAATATTGTTAGGTTCATACAAACATTTACACATGTTAAGTTTGCTGAAAATGAACACAGTTGACAGTGAGAGGACGGTTGTTGTTTTGACTGCCACTCCTGTGAACCCTGTACATATGTTAGGGCTGTTGGGGCCCTGCTTCAGCTCCAAATTACAAAACCTGCACAACATCTAATAAACCAAACTGTTGCTTTAATTGTGAATGTACTTTATTGCACACAATCCTCAAATAAAATGGATTTACATTGGGTCTAATGTGTGTGATATATATATAGATATATATATATATATATACAGAGAGAGAATTTCCCCACGGAATTTCCTGTACACATTAAGCAATATTATTTTATTATTAATCACACTTTAACTTGATAGATACAATATATATACAAAGGTATGTGGACACCCCTTCAGATTCAGCTATTTCAGCCACACCCGTTGCTGACAGGTGTGTTAAATCGAGCACACAGCCATGCAATCTCCATTGACAAACATTGTCAGTAGAATGGCTTTACTGAAGAGCTCAGTGACTTTCAACGTGGCACAGTCATAGGATGCTACCTTTCCAACAAGTCAGTTAGTCAAATTTCTGCCCTGCTAGAGCTGCCGCGGTTAACTCAGGACTGCTGAGTGCTGAAGCGCATCTGTCCTCGGTTGTAACACTACCGAGTTCCACTGGAAGCAACATCAGCAAAATAAGCCTAAGATCACCATGCGCAATGCCAAGCGTCGCCTGGAGTGGTGTAAAGCTAGCCGCCATTGGAGTCTGGAGCAGTGGAAATGCATGGTTTCGAGTGATGAATCAAGCTTCACCATCTGGCAGTCCGAAGGACGAATCTGGGTTTGGCGGATGCTAGGAGAACACTACCTGCCCGAAAGATTGTGCCAACTGTAAACTTTGGTGGAGGAGGAATAATGGTGTGGGCTGTTTACATGGTTTGGGCCCCTGAGTTCCAGGGAAGGGAAATCGTAACGCTACAGCATACAATGACATTCTAGACAATTCTATGCTTCCAACTTTGTAGCAACAGTTTGGGGAAGGTCCTTTCCTGTTTCAGCATGACAATGGCCTCGTGCACAAAGCAAGGTCTATACAGGAATGTTTTGTTGAGATCGATGTGGAAGATATTGACTGGCCTGCACAGAGTCCTGACCTAAACCCCATCGAACACCTTTGAGATAAATTGGAATGCCGACTGCGAGACAGGCCTAATTACCCAACATCAGTGCCCGACCTCACTGATGCTGTTGTGGCTGAATGGAAGCAAGTCCCTGCAGCAATGTTCCAACATTTAGTGGAAAGCTTTCCCAGAAGAGTGAAGGCTGTTATAGCAGCAAAGGGGGGACCAACTCCATATTAATGCCCATGGTTTTGTAATAAGATGTTTGATGAGCAGGTGTCCACATACTTTTGGTCATGTAGTGTATATAGAGTGCATTTGGAAAGTATTCAGACCCGTTGACAACCTTCCAGATTTTGTTAAGTTATAGCCTTGATAATGGTGCCGAAGGAGATGGCCTTCATTGTACGATCCCATAACCAATTCTTATATTGTGTGTATTTTCGCATAATTTGTAACTTATTTTGTACATAATGTTTCTGCCACCCTGTCTTATGACCGAAAAGAGACTCTTGATATCAGGGCGGCGATTACTCACCCCGTACTGGAGGAAATCTTCTTCTTCAACGAGTCGGACGGGAAGAATCTACTCCAGACACCCGACAAGGCCCTCATCTCCGTAATTCACAGGAGGTAAAGACGGAGGTATCGTGGACGACGGTCCGGGTGCCTTGTAAGGATCCGTCGAGAGGGTAATCTACCTTTATCATCAGTCCTATTAGCCAACTTACATTCAATAGATAATAAAATAGACAAACTACGAGCACGTATAGATCCTACCAACGGGACATTAAAAACTGTAATATCTTATGTTTCACCGAGTCGTGGCTGAACAATGACATAATTAACATACAGCTGGCGGGTTTTAATCTTTTTTAGCAGGATAGAACAGTGGCCTCTGGTAAGACAAGGGGCGGCGGCCTATGCATAGTTGTAAACAACATCTGGTGCACGAAATCTAAGGAAGTCTCAAGGTTTTGTTCGCCTGAAGTAGAGTTTCTCATGATAAGATGTAGACCGCACTATTTACCAAGAAAGTTTACATCTGTATGTTTCATAGCTGTCTATATACCACTGCAGACAGATACTGGCACTAAGACCACACTTAATGAGCTCTATATGTCTATAAGAAAAAAGGAAAACGCTCATCCAGAGGGGGCGCTCCTAATGGCCAGGGACTTCAAAGCAGGGAAACTCAAATCAGTTTTACCAAATTTTATAAGCATGTTAAATGTGCGATCAGAGGGGAAAAACTTTAGACCACCTTTACTCCACAATCAGAGACACGTACAAAGCTCTCCCTCGCCCTCTGATTCCTGTTTATAAGGAAAAACTAAAGCAGGAAGCAAAAGTGACTCGGTCAATAAGAAAGTGGTCAGATGAAGCAGATGCTAAGCTACAGGACTGTTTTGCTAGCACAGACTGGAATACAGTGGGGCAAAAAAGTACTTAGTCAGCCACCAATTGTGCAAGTTCTCCCACTTAAAAAGATGAGAGAGGCCTGTAATTTTCATCATAGGTACACTTCAACTATGACAGACAAAATGAGATGAAACAAAATCCAGAAAATCACATTGTAGGATTTTTTATGAATTTATTTGCAAATTAAAGAAGAAGTTACAGGTCTGTGAGAGCCAGAAATCCTGCTTGTTTGTAGGTGACCAAATACTTATTTTCCACCATAATTTGCAAATAAATTCATTAAAAATCCTACAATGTGATTTTCTGGATTTCTTTTCTGATTTTGTCTGTCATAGTTGAAGTATACCTTTGATGAAAATTGTGATCTTTGTCCCCATGTGCAGTTGCAAACCGTAGTCTGCCTTTTTTTAATGGCGGTTTTGGAGCAGTGGCTTCTTCCTTGCTGAGCGTCCTTTCAGGTTATGTCGATATAGGACTCGTTTTACTGTGGATGTAGATACTTTTGTACCGGTTTCCTCCAGCATCTTCACAAGGTCCTTTGCTGTTGTTCTGGGATTGATTTGCACTTTTCGCACCAAAGTACGAGATCTCTAGGAGACAGAACGCATCTCCTTCCTGAGCGGTAAGATGGCTGCGTGGTCCCATGGTGTTTATACGTGCGTACTATTGTTTGTACAGATGAACGTTTTACCTTCAGGCGTTTGGAAATTGCTCCCAAGCATGAACCAGACTTGTAGAGTTCTACAATTCTTTCTGAGTTCTTGGCTGATTTCTTTTGATTTTCCCATGATGTCAAGCAAAGAGGCACTGAGTTTTAAGGTAGGCCTCGAAATACATTCACAGGTACACCTCCAATTGACTCAAATTATGTCAATTAGCCTGTCAGAAGCTTCTAAAGCCATGACATAATTTTCTGGAATTTTCCAAGCTGTTTCAAGGCACAGTCAACTTTGCCCCCTTAAGTTAATACTTTGTAGCGCCACCTTTTGCTGCGATTACAGCTGTAAGTCGCTTGGGGTATGTCTCTATCAGTTTTGCACATCGAGAGACTGAATTTTTTTCCCATTCCTCCTTGCAAAACAGCTCGAGCTCAGTGAGTTTGGATGGAGAGCATTTGTGAACAGCAGTTTTCAGTTCTTTCCACAGATTCTCGATTGGATTCAGGTCTGGACTCTGACTTGGCCATTCTAACACCTGGATATGTTTATTTTTGAACCATTCCATTGTAGATTTTGCTTTCTGTTTTGGATCATTGTCTTGTTGGAAGATAAATCTCCGTCCCAGTCTCAGGTCTTTTGCAGACTCCATCAGGTTTTCTTTCAGAATGGTCCTGTATTTGGCTCCATCCATCTTCCCATCAATTTTAACCATCTTCCCTGTCCCTGCTGAAGAAAAGCAGGCCCAAACCATGATGCTGCCACCACCATGTTAGACAGTGGGGATGGTGTGTTCAGGGTGATGAGCTGTGTTGCTTTTACGCCAAACATAACGTTTTGCATTGTTTCCAAAAAGTTCAATTTTGGTTTCATCTGACCAGAGCACCTTCTTCCACATGTTTGGTGTGTCTCCCAGGTGGCTTGTGGAAAACTTTAAACTATACTTTGTATGGATATCTTTAAGAAATGTGGCTTTCTTCTTGCCACTCTTCCACAAAGGCCAGATTTGTGCAATATACGACTGATTGTTGTCCTATGGACAGAGTCTCCCACCTCAGCTGTAGATCTATGCAGTTCATCCAGAGTGATCATGGGCCTCTTGGCTCAATCTCTGATCAGTCTTCTCCTTGTATAAGCTGACATTTTAGAGGGACGGCCAGGTCTTGGTAGATTTGCAGTGGTCTGATACTCCTTCCATTTCAATATTATCGCTTGCACAGTGCTCCTTGGGATGTTTAAAGCTTGGGAAATCTTTTTGTATCCAAATCCGGCTTTAAACTTCTTCACAACAGTATCTCGGACCTGCCTGGTGTGTTCCTTGTTCTTCATGATGCTCTCTGCGCTTTTAACGGACCTCTGAGACTATCACAGTGCAGGTGCATTTATACGGAGACTTGATTACACACAGGTGGATTGTATTTATCATCATTAGTCATTTAGGTCAACATTGGATCATTCAGAGATCCTCACTGAACTTCTGGAGAGAGTTTACTGCACTGAAACTAAAGGGGCTGAATAATTTTGCACGCCCAATTTTTCAGTTTTTGGTTTGTTAAAAAAGTTTGAAATATCCAATAAATTCCACTTCATGATTGTGTCCCATTTGTTGTTGATTCTTCACAAAAAATACAGTTTTATATCTTTATGTTTGAAGCCTGAAATGTGGCAAAAGGTCGCAAAGTTCAAAGGGGCCGAATACTTTCGCAAGGCACTGTATATATGTCTATTTTCTTTTGAAAATCTGCCACTGAACCGCACAGTTCTATCTTGTGAGATTACACAGAAACTTTAGAATATTTTACCAAGGCAACATAACATTTTTTTTTCAAGGGAGACCTGGCATAGAGGTTAGAGCTCTCAAATAGAAGGCATAATCATCGCAGCAGCTATGGTATGGATAAAGACAATGTGACACCTCCACAGCTGCATGATTATGTGATCTCTCTATAATGTTGAGTAATTTAACTATTTCCAGACCCAACAAATAACAGAACACTATGGAAGGCTACTGTTGCTGTACTACTAGCTAGTGACAAAGCCATGTTGTTATCATTTAGCAATTTTGTACTGTAGCTTACACTACCCCATATCAACCAACTAGCTGACTAGCAGTGCCAAGGCTATATTTTTGTCATTCAGTAATGCTGTAATGATACTGTAACCTACTGTAGACCACATTAACCACCTACAGTAGCGAGCTAGTGATAGCTTAGCTAGCTAGCTACAAAGAAACTTCGAATGACATCATCAGGGTTTTTAACTTAACATCTAGGTAATTAGTATGATTGCAGGTAAAACAACTTTATAGATGATTACAAAGTTCAAAAGCAAAGTTGACTTACCGGTCTGCTGTTCTTGGGAACTAGACGGAGCCGTCCACATAAGAGTTTAGCTAGTTAACAGCGCTAACATTAGAAAGGGAAAGGGGGATACCTAGTCAGTTTTCTGACTGAATGTATTCAACTGAAATGTGTCTTACGCATTAACCCAATGTTAGCTATCAAACTATCCAGGTAAAAAACTAAAGAAACCGCCGCACAGGGGGTGGCCAAAGATTGCATGTTCGAATCCAGCGATAGGCAATTGTCTTTGATATTTATAGTTTACAGCTTATTCCAAACCTTAAAAATTCAGAGTTAATGTCTATCCTTAAAAATACGGAGTTAGTGCTTAACCTTGGAATGATACAGAGAAGTAACCAAGCACTTCGAAATTTGACATTTGAAACATCGAAATTTGACGTTTGAGAAACATGGATGAATGTCTAATTCTGACGTGAGACTGGGAGAGCTTGTTGATTGTTCTGTTAAAGTATAATAAGGCAATGTATAAATACATTTATCCACTGTGACCCAAGGTGTGTCTGTGACCTTCCTATTTTAGCATGTGGTGCACACGCACACACACACACACGCACGTGCGCGCGCGCACGCACGCACGCACGCACGCACGCACGCACGCACGCACGCACACACGCACGCACGCACACACACACACACACACACACACACACACACACACACACACACACACACACACACACACACACACACAGAGGGAGTAGATGTCGGTGTGTAGTACAGGGGTATGCTGACCCATGTTTTACTGGGCAGGGGACCAGCAGATCTGGGCCCAGAGAGACAGTCTGGATCACATCACACACAGACAGGAGAGGACAGGAGAGGACAAACTGGACCTAAGAGGGTGATATCACTGCCTCTCCCATCTCCTCTCTCCTTTCCTCCTCCTCTTCTTTTCTCTCCTTACACATGCCTTCCACTCCTCTCACCCGCCCTCTGCTCTCCCTCCCTCTCCTTTCACAACCCCTTTCCTCGACTCCTCTCCAAACCTCTCCCGCTAAGCCCTGCCCAGCCATAGCCCAGCCAAAGTATGAGAACATAATTATAAATCTAAGGCAATAAATCTGCTGCCAATCTGGCACAGTGGCTTTAACTGTTACCTGACATTACCAGCTTCTAAACCAGCACTTTTCTGTTTTGCACTCTCACTCATATGAACATTCAAAACAGTACAGTAAAACATGAGTGCCTTTCTGTCTTTGCAGTGGGTGGAAAACGATTGGCCCTTTTCTGTGGTATTAAAGAAACTGACTTCTGAGGCAAAATCACAATTCATGGGTAGGGGCCTGAATTCGCCTTCAATCCTCATTACCATAACCAGATTAACAGGTAGAGGAATAGAAGACTATGACAGAATGAGAAGAATTTGTATTACCTGAGAGGCAAGGAGAGCAGGGGGAGTGTTAGAGAGGCGAGGAGAGGAGGAGAGGGTTGGAAAGGAGCAGAGGAGAGGGTTGGAGAGGATTGGAGAGGGTGAGAGAGGAGAGGGTTGGAGGCGAGGGATGGAGAGGAGAGGGTTGGAGAAGAGGAGAGGATTGGAGAGGAGGAGAGGGTTGGAGAGGAGTGGGTTGGAGAGGGTGAGAGGGTTGAAGAGGAGAGGGGAGGATTGGAGAGCATTGGAGAGGAGGAGAGGGTTGGATAGGAGAGGAGAAGGTTGGAGAGGAGGAGAGGGTTGGAGAGGAGTGGGTTGGAGAGGGTTTGAGAGGGTTGAGGAGGAGAGGGGAGGGTTGGAGAGGGTTTGAGAGGGTTGGAGAGGACAGCCTTTGCTCTGGTTCTTTATCCCAGCTCGACATTGAATATAAAAACATGTGTTCTCTCTCTTTTTAATGTTCTGAAGCTGCGGTCAAAGTTTCTCTTCCTGTCTTGGGTTCTTGGAGCACACAGTAGAAGGAGGTCTCTCTCCCCTGTTTATGAATATGGCTAGTCACTCAATGCCAGTCATTTCTCCAAGCCCAAAACAACCTTTTCTAAACACTATACAGTAGAGGCAGTGTGGAAGTCTTTGTTCAGGCTCTCCCCTGGACTACCAAATGTAGTCTCAAGGCTCATGCACTTACAACCTTTCCTATACTTGATGCCCCCTATGTTTCATTCTCTCTGTCCTTCTATCTATCTATCTATCTATCTATCTATCTATCTATCTATCTATCTATCTATCTATCTATCTATCTATCTATCTATCTATCTATCTATCTATCTATCTATCTATCTATCTATCTATCTATCTATCCATCTATCCATCTATCCATCTCTCTCCCCCAGTCTTGTCCCATAATACAATCTGAGAGAAAAACATTCTTCCTGAATATTGCCTCCCCCTCCTCCTCTACCTTCCTTCCTCCAGGTTAGTCCACCCCCCACCCCTCCCCCCACCCCTGGTGACAGATGTGCTGGGTGCGTTGAGTCATGACATCATAATTCAAGCGTTCCAGTTTTCACGGTTAAATCAATAACAGTGTGTCCGAGTCAAGGTTAGCGCCAGGCCTTCCCAGTGCTGCTCTCTCTGCTCCTGTTCACATAGAAAATCAGATGAATTCTCCCTAAAATAATGAAGCCTTCAGCTCTGTCTCTGGCCTATTCTTTACCAGCTAACAGCTGATTAACGGTGGTGTGAGGGACTCAAGACAAAATCCTAAGAATAGAGTATCTCTCTCACACACAAAAACACAAGTGTGCACACACAGACACACTCACAGAAATAGAGCAAGTATGAATATTTGTTTTGCTTTTGGGATAGTGAGATAAATATAGACCGTTGTGTCCAAAAATAACTGGATAACCTCAAGGGTATAGAATTGGTCAGTCTGTCTGCCCCCCCGTCTCTCTGTCTGCCTCCTTGTGTGATATAATTGGCATGCCCTAAGGTACTGTTTGTCCTTTTCCTTATAGGCTATTTTAAACTAACTGAAGGGGTGATGCTGCTTAACATGGTATTTTATGATAGTGGAATGACCTTACTATTCATCTTGCAGCAGCTGGCTCCCTCTGGGTGCACCTACTGGGGAGGACTGGAGCAGCACAGGGAGAAAGGGGGGAGAGAGAGAGCATGGGTGAGTGAGTGGGAGGCGTCTCTGAGGTGGAATATGTAAAAAGTCTAAACAACAAGTCCTCAAAGCTCGAGGACAGACGGGAGCTAGTATAAATGTGCTGCTGTTCGCGCGGGGGTAATAGGGGCCAAAAAACACCCTCCCCCTCTTTGGATGTAAGCGCGCCACTGGCCATGGCCACTCTGGAGGGCTGTCATTGTCAGGGCGCCGGGGGGCAAAACAATAACAACAGCATCCTGTACAACATACTGAAGAACGACAGCCTCACGACCACCGAGGAACCAACATCACAACCACAACACAGACAGCAGCACCAAGTGCTCAAGGTCTCCTCCTGCTCCTCTTCTTCGAGGTTCGAGCTTAGGCAGCAACAGGCTTGCTCTTGCGCTTCCTCGCTGCGACGGGGGTCTCTCCGGTCCCCCCAGGTGACCTGCAAAGCCGCATCGGCGGTCCTCATGAAGACTCTGCGATTTGTAAAGAACGTGCCGTGTTTCCGCGAGCTTCCCGAGGATGACCAGCTGCTGCTCGTTCGGAACGGCTGGGTGCCGCTGCTTGTGCTGGGCCTCGCGCAGGACCGGGTGGACTTCGAGACCACGGAGACCGCGGAACCTAGCATGTTGCAGCGGATCCTGACCAGCGGCTGTGTCAGCCAAGGCAGCTTACTGGACAGACAGGTTGAGCCCGAGCAGAGCGCGGGAACACCCGGGGTCTCTCTCGCGGATATACAGGGCATCAAAGCGTTCCTGAAAAAGTGTTGGGGTTTAGACATCAGTACCAAGGAATATGCCTACCTCAAAGGAGCCGTGCTCTTCAACTCAGGTGGGCTGGGTGCTTTAATAACGCAGGTTATTTACTCACTAGTCATTGTCTCGTTGTGTCCTTGATTGAGTTCATGTAATGGTATAGCCTACATACCCTATATGCAATGTAATACATTACTCTGTCTCTAGTTCTGAAAGTTTGGAAAGCAGTTACATATTTATATTTTATACAGAAAACAAACAAAGCTTATTTAATATGTGGGTAATTTCGAGCATAATGGACAATTGTGCCGTTCCACCAATTAAGCCAATTGAGTAGAGTACCTTAATCAAGATTCTGCCATAAAGCGCACATATTCACCTTAAAAAATACGCGTTTTTCCATCTCATGAGCAAAAACAAGGTTGCCCAACAGTATCGAAGACTTCATCTTAAATCAGTCATAAATATCCTTGTGACAGGGGGAATGGAAGCCTGTTGTGTGCAACAGGGAGGGGCAATCGAATGCAAGCTTCACAAAACAAACAGTATCAAATCTAATTTTATTTGTCACATACACGTGGTTAGCAGATGTTAATGCGAGTGTAGTGGAATTATTGTGCCTCTAGTTCTGACAGTGCAGTAATATTGAACAGGTAATCTAACTAACCCCAACAACTACCTAATACACACATCTAAAGGGGTGAATGAGAATATGCACATATAAATATATGGATGAGTGATGGCCGAGTGGCATAGGCAAGGTGCAATAGATGGTATAAAATACAGTATACACATGTGATATGAGTAATGTAAGATATGTAAACAATATTAAAGTGGAATTATTTAAAGTGGCATTGTTTAAAGTGACTAGTGTTTAATTTATTAAAGTGGCCAGTGATTGGGTCTTAGTGTAGGCAGCAGCTTCTCTGAGTTAGTGATGGCTTTTTAACAGTCTGATAGCCTTGAGATAGATGTTTTTCAGTCTCTCGGTCCCAACTTTGATGCACCTGTACTGACCTCGCCTTCTGGATGGTAGTGGTGTGAACAGGCAGTGGCTCAGGTGGTTGTGGTCCTTGATGATCTTTTTGGCCTTCCTGTGACATCGGGTGCTGTAGATGTCATGGAGGGCAGGTAGTTTGCCCCCGGTGATGCGTTGTGCAGACCGCACGACCCTCTGGAGAGCTTTGCGGTTGAGGCGG
Source organism: Oncorhynchus gorbuscha (assembly GCF_021184085.1). Taxonomy (NCBI): domain Eukaryota; kingdom Metazoa; phylum Chordata; class Actinopteri; order Salmoniformes; family Salmonidae; genus Oncorhynchus; species Oncorhynchus gorbuscha. Next base: position 83,916,695 of record NC_060181.1, on the reverse strand, counting down.
AGCAGTTGCCATACCAGGCGGTGATACAGCCCGACAGGATGCTCTCGATTGTGCATCTGTAAAAGTTTGCCAGGGTTTTGGGTGTCAAGCCAAATTTCTTCAGCCTTCTTCAACACACTGTCTGTGTGGGTGGACCATTTCATTTGGTCTGTGATGTGTACGCAGAGGAACTTAAAACTTTACACTTTCTACACTGCTATCCCGTCAATATGGGGCGCTGCCTCTGCTGTCCACGATCATCTGTTTTGTTGACGTTGAGTGAGAGGTTATTTTCCTGACACCACACCCCAAGTGCCCTTATCTCCTCCCTGTCTCGTCATTGTTGGTAATCAAGCCCACTACTGTTGTGTCATCTGCAAACTTGATGATTGAGTTGGAGGCATGCGTGGCCATACAATCGTGGGTGAACAGGGAGTACAGGAGGGGGCTGAGCACACACCATTGTGGGGCCCCTGTGTTGAAGGTCAGCAAAGTGGAGATGTTGTTTCCTACCTTCACCACCTGGGGGCGGCCCATCAGAAAGTCCAGGACCCAGTTGCTCAGGGCAGGGTTGAGACCCAGGGCCTCCTGCTAGGTGATGAGCTTGGAAGGTACTATGGTGTTGAATGCTGAGCTCTAGTCAATGAACAGCATTCTTACATAGGTATTCCTTTTGTCCAAATGGGATAGGACAGTGTGCAGTGTGATGGTGATTGCATCGTCTGTGGACCTGTTGGGGGGGGTATGCAAACTGAAGTGGGTCTAGTGTGGCCGGTAAGATGCACTTCTTGATGACAGAAGTGAGTGCTACGGGCGGTAGTCATTTAGTTATCTTTGCCTTCTTGGGTACAGGAACAGTGGTGGCCATCTTGAAGCATGTGGGGACAACAGACTGGGATAGGGAGCGATTGAATATGTCCGTAAACACACCAGCCGCTGGTCTGCACATGCTCTGAAGACGCGGCTTGGGATGCCGTCTGGGCCAGGAGCCTTGCGAGGGTTAACACGTTTAAATGTTTTACACACCTCGGCCATGGTCCTTGTTAGTGGGCCACCACGGTGGCACTGTATTATCCTCAAAGAAGGTGTTTAGTTTGTCTGGAAGCATGACGTCGGTGTCTGTGACGAGGCTGGTTTTCTTTTTGTAGTCCGTGATTTCCTGTAGACCCTGCCACATACGTCTCGTGTCTGAGCCCTTGAATTGCGTCTCCACTTTGTCCCTGTACCGGTATTTACGCACTAGTCATTGTCTCGTTGTGTCCTTGATTGAGTTCATGTAATGGTATAGCCTACATACCCTATATGCAATTTAATACATTACTTAATACATTACTAATACATTACTCTGTCTCTGTCTCTAGTTTGAAAAGCAGTTACATATTTATATTTTATACAGAAAACAAACAAAGCTTATTTTAAGATTCTGCCATAAAGAGCACATATATAGATTGCCTTGCGGAGGGTTTGATTGCCTTGCGGAGGGTTTAATTGCCTTGCGGAGGGTTTGATTGCCTTGCGGAGGGTTTGATTGCCTTGCGGACGGTATCTATGGCTAACACGGTTGAAGTTGTATGCATGACCCACTTAGTTTCCCATGACAAAACACAATAAAATGTCCATAAACAGTATAAATTATCTTCAGAAATGACTTTGTCAAACTAACAAAATAATTAGGGCTTGACAATGATGGTTTAAACTTGGAGAAATGTTGGGGTGAAGTGGTTTAAAATCTTCCTGGATGTCAGAGAGGATGCACAGGGGGACATGTCAAAATGCAGAACTCTGCCACTTGATTATATGAGAAACAGATATATTTGATGTTCCATGTGGCACTTCATTTAATATAACAGTATTTTAAAGTTCTATATTTGTGCAACCTTTCTACTTTAATAATCAAAGGCAGTCAATATATATATATATATTTTAAATTTTACTAGGCAAGTCAGTTAAGAACAAATTCTTATTTTCAATGACGGCCTAGGAACAGTGGGTTAACTGCCTGTTCAGGGGCAGAACGACAGATTTGTACCTTGTCAGCTCGGGGATTCGAACTTGCAACCTTTCAGTTACTAGTCCAACGCTCTAACCACTAGGCTACGCTGCCGTATATATACAGTATATTTATAATCCAGTTAAACCAAACATACACTGATTGTACAAAACATTAGGAACCAGTTTTGCCCTCAGAACAGCCTCAATTCATCCAATGCTTCCCAGAGTTGTGTCAAGTTGACTGGATGTCCTTTGGGTGGTGGACCAATCTTAATACACACAGGAAACTGTTGAGTGTGAAAAACCCAGCAGCTTTGCAGTTCTTGACACACTCAAACTGGCGCGCCTTGCACCTACTACCATACCCGTTCGAAGGCACTTCAATAGTTTGTCAAAAAATATTTGTCATGGGTCCCCAGATCCTCAAAAGTTATACCGCCGCACCATCGAGAGCATCCTGACCGGTTGCAGCACCGCCTTAAAAGTATTTCAGTGCCTTTGAACAAGCCATGTCTCAATTGTCTCAGGGTTTGAAAATCCTTCTTTAACCTGTCTCCTCCCCTTCATCTACACTGATTGAAGTGTATTTAACAAGTGACATCAATAAGGATTCACCAGGTTATTCTATGTCATGGAAAGAGCAGGTGTTCTTAATGTTTTAAATGTTAAACACAGTGTACAGTCACCATATTAGCCTATTTATTCCCTTCATCTACTTCCAAGGAAGCAGTTTGTGGTATTGTTTTAGCAATTGGTATTGTTTTAAGAGATTTGCATCCTTCAATATCTGGAGTCTTCAGAAACCTTGCCAGAGGGCGTTGTGAGATATTTGTGGATGATTTGGGAGGTAGTCTACAATCAAGACCTTCTCATTTTTCAACAGATGAGACACCTGGTTACCATGATGACTCGGGTTCCCTGAATTTCAACCCAAACAGTTCATGTACTTGTCCAAAGTTTCTATATGATAATTGATTTATTCTCCTCCACTACTATCCCCCACCCCCTCCACCTCTCCCCAGATCTCCCTGGTCTGTGCTACCTCAACTACATCCAGTCACTGCGGAGCGAGGCTCACCAGGCTCTTAACGAGTATGTGAAGCTGATCCACCGGGACGACGCCACGCGCTTTGCCAAGCTGCTCATCGCCCTGGCCATGCTGAGGGCCATCAGCCCCCTGGTGGTGGCACAGCTCTTCTTCAAGCCCATCATTGGAGCCGTCAATATGGAGGACGTCCTGCTGGAGATGTTCTATGGGAAGTAGGCTTTCTACGGTCCTGTCCAGAAACAACCCCTAGATATAGCCCCCAAGTCCTTCTCTTAGTCCTTACTCCCTAGGCAATTTCACCTATTCCCTACCCACTAGAAACGTGACCTTGCCCTAGACTCTCCACCCACATTTCCCCACTTCCGCTAGCCCCTAGCTCCTATTGGATAGTAATAAGCAAAAAAAACATGCCCAATACAGGAACAATATGATATCTTCACCTTGCCCTCCAGTTGGCTATAAAGGAACAATATGATAGCTCCATCTTGCCCTCCGGTTGGCTATAAAGGAACAATATGATAGCTCCATCTTGCCCTCCGGTTGGCTATAAAGGAACAATATGATAGCTCCATCTTGCCCTCCAGTTGGCTATACAGGAACAAGATGATAGCTCCATCTTGTCCTCCGGTTGGCTATACAGGGACAAGATGATAGCTCCATCTTGCCCTCCGGTTGGCTATACAGGAACAATATGATAGCTCCATCTTGCCCTCCGGTTGGCTATACAGGAACAAGATGATAGCTCCATCTTACCCTCTGGTTGGCTGTACAGGAACAATATATGATAGCTCCATCTTGCCCTCCGGTTGGCTATAGAGGAACAAGATGATAGCTCCATCTTGTCCTCCGGTTGGCTATACAGGAACAATATGATAGCTCCATCTTGCCCTCTGGTTGGCTGTACAGGAACAATATGATAGCTCCATCTTGCCCTCCGGTTGGCTGTACAGGAACAATATGATAGCTCCATCTTGCCCTCCGGTTGGCTGTACAGGAACAATATGATAGCTCCATCTTACCCTCTGGTTGGCTGTACAGGAACAATATGATAGCTCCATCTTACCCTCTGGTTGGCTGTACAGGAACAATATGATAGCTCCATCTTGCCCTCCGGTTGGCTGTACAGGAACAATATGATAGCTCCATCTTGCCCTCCGGTTGGCTGTACAGGAACAATATGATAGCTCCATCTTACCCTCTGGTTGGCTGTACAGGAACAATATGATAGCTCCATCTTGCCCTCCGGTTGGCTGTACAGGAACAATATGATAGCTCCATCTTGCCCTCTGGTTGGCTGTACAGGAACAATATGATAGCTCCATCTTGCCCTCCGGTTGGCTATAAATGTTTTTTTTTGCTATATTACATCTATCAAATCCTCTCAGATCAATATCTGTGGGGTTTATTCTGGACTGGCCCTTTCCATCGAACGGACAGAAGAACACATCTGTAGTTCTAGTAGAACTAACTAACTGTTAACCAACCGTTTGATCTGAATGGACAATTGAACAGAAGGACACATCTGTAGTTCTAGTAGAACTAACTAACTGTTAACCAACCGTTTGATCTGAATGGACCATTGAACAGAAGGACAGACAGAGGAAGAGATGTGTGTGTTTTGTTAAAGATGTTTTGGACACTGGTTGATTAAGAACAGTGGGGGTAAAGGGGGTGTTGGGGGCAGGCTGATGATCAGCCTGTAACTTTCTTTTTATATAAAACTATTTTTCTATCATAAAAGTATTCTCTGAATTGCTTTGCCGTGCTTGTGTCAGGTGAGTGGTGCTCAAACTGTCTCTATGGTGATCAGAAAGGCGTAGGATGATGTTGCCCCTGGACACTGATCTAAGGTCAGAGTGGAGTTTTACCCCCTAACGATTAAGGTTAAGGGTAAAATGTTCCTAGATCTGTGCCTAAGGGCAACATCTACCCAGACAGATCAGAAAACCCAATGTTCCTTTTCAGTAACTATGGTGGATTATGTGTTCTGAATAAAGTTTGATGCAATCTTTAATTCAACACGGGTCTGAATTGGGAGCAGCAAACATGGAGCGGACATGACCTTTTTTCCACAGTTGTCCTTCTCTGTTCAGGTTGGAACATTCTCTTTTCATCGGAGTGTGGGATCTGAGCCCTAGGAAGCTAGCTGCTACTAAGCAGTGAAGAATGGCCTTCTTCAAATCTGATTGGTAGAAATCCCAGTATAGCTCCGGGCTTGGTTATATAAATCCTCTACCACTCACTGTTGTCCTGGATCCACATCTCACCATATTGATAATCTACTCATACTCTGGTCTCGACTCAATACATTTTTCCTGTGTCTCTGTCTGAGGCAATATGTGATTGTTGCTGTGCAATTGCATTAATTTATCATGCAAGCACACAGTTTAGAGTGTAATTGTATCCATTGTAGGATGATAATGAGGCTGGTAAGAGAAACAGCAATGGACCTGTTATGACCACAAGAGGGCACTGTTTAAACATCACGCTGGTAGTGTCATGCACTCATGCAGACACAGACACACATATGCGAGCACACACACAAAACCCAGCTTCAGGGCAGTCACAGGTGTGCAGAAGAAAATCTTGAGGAAATGACCTGCAGAGTTGGATGGTGTTTCGCTTCTCTCCAAATCTCACCATCAATGGGCAGGATGTTCCCGGAACAAATGGGAAGATCTGCAGGAGGGATTCAGGGGGTGGGGAGAGCTGCTCAACACCTCAAAGACAAAACTTGTAGGGTTTTTTAGGGCTCGATGCAATCCGGATTCTAGAGAAAGCAATCTTCCTGCCCAGTTGCTATACTGTAGGACTGTTTGGGTGTGTGTGACAGATGAGGAGCAGGCAAGCGTGGAGACACAAGGTGGTCAGGCGCTCTGAGCGGTCAGAACAGCACACCCACATACTGGGGATGAGTGTGTGCGAGGGGAGGTAGTAGGAGTAGCATTAGGCTAAGAAGACAACAACAGATGCCATGGAGCCGGCGGCAGGAGGAGTGTGAGCTGTTACCGGGACAATGAGGGAATCCAGAACCTGTGGGTGGACCACAAGCCCCCAACCCTGCCCCCCATCAGTCCTTACCCCTTCACTCTGGTGTAGACCTGAAATAATTGGATAGGCATAAGCATGACAGTAGCACCACTTTGTCCTCTGATAGGCCAGATATATAACCACACCAAAGGTCTCTCCCCAGCTTTACCTTTGTTTAACTAGGCAAGTCAGTTAAGAGCAAATTCTTATTTTCAATGACGGCCTAGAAACAGTAGGTTAACTGCCTCGTTCAGGAGCAGAACAGATTTGTACCGTGTCAGCTCGGGATTCAAACTCACAACCTTTCGGTTACTAGTCCAACACTCTAACCACTAGGCTACCTGCTGCCCCTCTATCCTCTTCATGGGGCCCATTTTCTTTCCAATTAAGACCCTAATTGATAAAGATAAGTCTATTAATTGTGTATGTAGTAACAAAAGGCCAGCTGTCAGAAGACACACCAGCTATATCACTGATGCCTGCCACCGTGGTGTGTGTGTGTGTGTGTGTGAGAGCGAGAGAGAACATGTGTGTATTCATGCCAGCCTGCCACACTCACTGGCCATATTACTGCGCATGACTGTGTGCACGTGTGTGTGGATCCTATTTGTCTCATTGCACCAATTGCTAATTCAACATTAACCAGCAGATGGCAGTGTTTAATCATCTCTTCATTTCGCCTGTTTACAGTAGCTACTACTTACAGAGCAGAACTATTGAATTCTGGTGCTGGATGGCCGGAACTCTGTCTTTTGGACCATGGAAGACTGTTTAAAATGAACAGAACATAAATTAATCGAGAGGAGATCCACATTTTTAATATGCAGTGAGAACGTAAGGGCAACTGATAAGAATGGATTGTGTTTTTATAAAGATAGACATTTCCTTCCAAGTGAATATCGTGTTTATATATTTATATAAATATCTATATCATATATAGAATATGTATCTATTTGCTATGCATACTCAGAAATTACATCTTCAAATATAATTTTAAAATTATTTTAAAGCACAAACACACTTTTTATTTCCTTAAACATGACCTGGGTAAGCATGGATTAAAAACAGACTTCTCAGCATGGGAAAATATTTCAAGAACTCAACCAAAACATTGAAAATGTATTTTTTAAATCTAAAAATGTTTCATGAGGTACTCAAAATCCATACTGTTATCTTAAAGATCCAATGCAGCTGTTTTTATCTCAATATCAAATCATTTCTGGGTAACAATTAAGTGCCTTTCTGTGACTGTTTACAATTAAAGTTGGTCCAAAATATTAATTAGTTTCTAAGTGCTAAGACTGTCTGTGAGTGGTTTGAGTGGGAAGGGGAAAACTGAATATTTGCTGTTATTGGCAGAGAGGCTTGGTACTCTTTCTTATTGTTCTAATTTACTGCATGGTGTTACCATGAAAGATCAAAACTCCCTCCAAAACAGGCTGAAAAACAGCTCTTCAAACAGCTCCTACAGGCCCTAATTTTCATAATTTTACAGTATTATTCCAACCTCAGTGTAGAAACATATAAAACACAAGTAAATCACGTTTTTGAATGAACTGGGCCTTTAACAAACCAGGAACCACATATCTAAGTGGTGTACAAAACCAGCCTAGCACACACACACACACACCACACACACACACACACACACCTCCCCCTTAATGTCAGATGAAATGTAAATAAGTATGACTTTCCAAGCAAACTCTTTTTGTTATAAAAATATACTTATTTTTAAAATAATCAACACATTTCTTTTTAAGGTGAGGGATTTCACTATCACACTAAAACAGAGAGGCTGTTTGTTTTTATAGAAAATATGAAGCTTTAGAGAGAGCTCTGACTGACTGACTGGAGAGGACCCCTCTCTAAATCCTCCCCTTCCTCTGGTCCACAGGAAGTTACATCAACATCACCAGTAGCTCTTCCTTCTTTTTGCATATTCTAAGATTTTTTTTAAAGATTGTTTTAAAAACTAGATATACACCTTATACAGGTCAACAACATGATGCTACTCCTTGGAGTAAAACGTTGCAATGTCCAGGCAATTCCCCCAAAGTGTGTAAAAAAAAAGATCTTAAACTACATAAAGTCAAGATAGAAAACACAGCGCAGATACATGACATACTGGCTTTCTTCATAAGCATATTGTAATTCAATAAAAATAAATAAAAAAACAAAAAATAGAAATATATAAATCTGTGTGACAAGTTAAAGCAAAGTTAAAGTAAAGAAGGCAACAAACATGATTGAATAAAAAGAGAAAAACACAAACAGGAAGACACTTATGCTACAAATAAACTGAAAGTATATGTACAAGACCCTGTTTTCCTTTGTGTGTGTGTGTGTGTGTGTGTGTGTGTGTGTGTGTGTGTGTGTGTGTGTGTGTGTGTGTGTGTGTGTGTGTGTGTACGCGCGCATGCACAAGTGCCAATGCGTGGGTTCTTTTATTTTTTATTCACAGTTCATGTTGATCAAACTCTGATGTCTTTTGATCAAACAGTTTGTTGTTGTCAGTTTGAATCTTTAATCCTCGGGTTAAGAACTTCTCCTCTGCATACATGAGGACCACGTTCCAAACCAAACCTGCCCCGACTTTGTCTTGCCTGTTCACAAGGGTCCACTCCTCACCAAACTCATCACAATCTCTCAGATGTAGCCAATCAGTACTGGCTCATAGAAGCGTGACACCAAACCGATCCAAGTCAAACCAGACCAAACCGCGTTTCTCTGCTAGTGTCGTAAGGTTCTACCCTGCCTCACTCCCCCTGGTCACCAGATGACGCTGGAGATGCTGGTCTCCCTGGGCAACAGAGGCAGCATGGCGTGGTTAGTGTGGTCCTCCTCCACACTGTGCTCGCGGCTCTTCCCCGCTGGCGGCCTCTGTCCATTCAGCATCGTCAGCGGGATGTTGCAGTAGGTGTGCTGGTTGCCTAGTGATGACAGCGGCGGCAGCGTGCCCCCCGGCGGCAGGTCGTACTCGTAGCTGCGGTAGTAGTGTTTCTGCCGCATGGTGGTGTGGTAGGAGTTGTGGAAGGACGAGCGGAGTTCCGGGTGTGCCGTGGCCATGGCGGTGGAAGTGGCAGCTGCCATAGAGATGGCGGAGACGGTCTGGAGCTCGCCGAAGGGGCCCTGCTCACTGACGTCCATCGCTGGCTCATGGCTCAGCATGGGTTCGGTGCGGCAGAAGGGCATCTCATACTGCAGTTGCTTCCAGAACTTGGAGCTGAGCTTGTTGCTCTTGGGGCCACGCCACTTGATGACAGTGAGGGTCTTGATGGTGTGTTTGAGGGCCTCCATCTCTTGGTAGTTCATGATGCCACGCAGCTCGGCACACTCGATCAGAATCACCTTGATCTCCCCGGTGACCAACATGTTGCGGAGGCGTGTCTCCAGCTCAAAGATGCTCCACCCCCGCCGCACCACATAGTTGGGCGTCATGACGATGATGAGGCGCTTGGATTGGTCCACACAGCGTGCCACGTCCTCGATGTAGGCTGGATAGAGGGAGAGAGACAGAGGGATGAAGGGAGAGGGAGAACCCAAAGCACTCAGCATACAATCAATCTCCTTGAAAAAGGAGATTGATTGTTCTATACACTTAGATTATTCTATTCTATTCTATACGCTTAGATTATTCTATACACTAACATATTTTCTATAACATGTTTTGTACAGCGCCTTGCAAAATTATTCACCCTCTTTGGCATTTTTCCTATTTTGTTGCATTACAACTTGTAATCTGAATTTTTATTTGGATTTAATGTACATACACAAAATAGTCCATATTGACATGAAGGAGCTGCAAAGCTCCATAGCAGAGATGGGAGTATCTGCCCATAGGACCACCAAGCCATACACTCCATAGAGCTGGGCTTTACGGAAGAGTGTCCAGAAAAAAATAAGCAAACATTTTTGGTGTTCGCCAAAAGGCAATGTGGGAGACTCCCCAAACATATGAAAGAAATCTGGTCAGATGAGACTAAAATTGAGCTTTTTGGCCGTCAAGGAAAACGCTGTCTGGTGCAAACCCAACACCTCTCATCACCCCGCGAACACCATCCCCACAGTGAAGCATGGTGGTGGCAGCATCATGCTGTGGGGATGTTTTTCCATCGGCAGGGATTGGGAAACTGGTCAGAATTGAAGGAATGATGGATTGCACTAAATACAGGGAAATTCTTGAGGGAAACCTGTTTCAGTCTTCCAGAGGTTTGAGACTGGGACGGAGGTTCACCTTCCAGCAGGACAATTACCCTAAGCATACTGCTAAAGCAACACTTGAGTGGTTTAAGGGGAAACATTTAAATGTCTTGGAATGGCCTAATCAAAGCCTAGACCTCAATCAAATTGAGAATCTGTGGTATGACTTAAAGATTGCTGTACACAAGTGGAACCAATCCCAGTATTGCCTTGAAGAATGGATAAAATCCCAGTGGCTAGATGTGCTAAGCATATAGAGACATACCCTAAGAGACTTGCAGCTGTAATTGCTGCAAAAGGTGGCTCTACAAAGTATTGACTTTGGGGGGGTGAATAGTTATGCACTCTCAAGTTTTTTTGTTGTTGTATTTCTAGTTTCTTTCACAATAAAACACATTTTGCATCTTCAAAGAGGTAGGCATGCTGTGTAAATCAAATGATACAAACATCCCAAAAACTATTTTAATTCCAGGTTGTAAGGCAACAAAATGGGGAAATTACTTTCACAAGCTACTGTACACAGTAATATATTTGTTGTAACATGATGTGGACATGAAGCACACCACTTCACAGTACAATGGATGGACAACTACAAGACATACAACACAAAACAGACAGCAGTCAGACAACAGTTTAGCGTTTAAACATACAATTACTATAACACAGGAGGCTGCTGAGAGGAGAACGGCTCATAATAATGGCCGGAACGCCGCAAATACAATGGCATCAAACACATGGAAACTATGTGTTTCATGTATTTAATACCATTCCACTTATTCCGCTCCAGTCATTACCACGAGCCCGTTCTCCCCAATGAAGGTGCCTCCAACCTGTATACTACAACTGGTCTTAGTCAACACTATCTACATCACTTCTAATCTCTCTCTCCCTCTGAGGTTTTTGGATCTGTGTGTGTCTGTGTGCAATGGCATGTGTGTTTGTGTACGTGAGTGTGTGTGCCTGTGTTTGTGTGCTAGAGTGTGTGTGTTCTGACTTAAAAGCTATGCTCTTGCTGTGTAAACGCTTACAAAATGCCCACCCTAAGCTTCTCTTCCTGTCCAGAGAGGAAGTGCATCACAGTTCGCTGACACAAGAGGGAGACTGAGGACATGTACCTCTAAGAAGTCTTGTGTCATCCTGGTAAAGCTCATTGGCCAGACCTAAACATAAAACATGTCAACATTGAGACTCAGATCACAGGAGAACACAAACAGCAAAGAGGACTTGCGTAACACTGGCATATGAACTAGAATTTATTATTTTGCTCTCTTTCTCTCTCTCACACAGTTTTTTAGCAACTTGTTGTATAACTCTGACTAGGGACTAGTTTCTCCGTTCAGCTGTCTCTCTCTCATCCAGCAGTGCAGTAACTACAGTAACAGCCTCTAAACATGTCCCTCTATGATGTCCCATTCTGTCTGAAGCTGCCTACCATACCGCCGGAGCAGTAGTTTCACTGGATGTGTTCACTCTCGCTATATTCCACATGAAACCCAGCTAGATGTAGTAATATATACTGAACATACTGAGCGTTTAAACATACAATTATGTACTGAACATCCTGACCCAGCTAGATGTAGTAATATATACTGAACATCCTGACCCAGCTAGATGTAGTAATATATACTGAACATACTGAGCGTTTAAACATACAATTATGTACTGAACATCTGGACCCAGCTAGATGTAGTAATATATACAGAACATCTGGACCCAGCTAGATGTAGTAATATATACAGAACATCTGGACCCAGCTAGATGTAGTAATATATACAGAACATCTGGACCCAGCTAGATGTAGTAATATATACAGAACATCTGGACCCAGCTAGATGTAGTAATATATACTGAACATCCTGACCCAGCTAGATGTAGTAATATATACAGAACATCTGAACATACAGAACATCTGGACCCAGCTAGATGTAGTAATATATACAGAACATCTGGACCCAGCTAGATGTAGTAATATATACAGAACATCTGGACCCAGCTAGATGTAGTAATATATACAGAACATCTGGACCCAGCTAGATGTAGTAATATATACTGAACATCTGGACCCAGCTAGATGTAGTAATATATACAGAACATCTGAACATCCTGACCCAGCTAGATGTAGTAATATATACAGAACATCTGGACCCAGCTAGATGTAGTAATATATACAGAACATCTGGACCCAGCTAGATGTAGTAATATATACTGAACATCCTGACCCAGCTAGATGTAGTAATATATACTGAACATCTGGACCCAGCTAGACATAGAGCTGTGGTAATAGATTTCTCTATATATTTGTTTACCTTTATTTCACTAGGCAAGTCAGTTAAGAAAAAAAAATCTTATTTACAATGACGGCCTACCCAAAGTAATATAACAGAACAGCTGGGCCAGCTTGTGCGTAATATATACGGGACTCCCAATCACGGCCGGTTGTGATACAGCCTGGAATCGAACCAGGGTCTGTAGTCTGTAGACCGCTGCGCCACTCGGGAGTCAATACTGATACTGAACTTCCTGACCCAGCTAGATGTAGAGCTGTGGTAATAGATACTGAACATCCTGACCCAGCTAGACATAGAGCTGTGGTAATAGATTCTGAACATCAAGACCCAGCTAGACGTAGAGCCGTGGTAATGAACAACCTGGACCACCTTCCGGAGACACCTGAAACCCCACCTCTTTAAGGAATACCTAGGATAGGTTAAGTAATCCCTCTCACCCCACCCCCCCTAAGTTTTAGATGCACTATTGTTAAGTGACTGTCCCACTGGATGTCATAAGGTGAATGCACCAATTTGTAAGTCGCTCTGGATAAGAGCGTCTGCTAAATGACTTAAATGTAATGTAAATGTAAATATACATAGACGGACCACTAGACAGATTGGCACATGCATCAGAATATGTTCACAAAATATATTCATGAATGTATTAATGGGTTAAATGGGAACTAGAGAGGACGCTGCTGGGGATAACATGTACTCTATGATATCTGCCCGACAGCATGTATACTGAGTTAGCTGTATCTCATGTCCACTGTTATACAGTCCCCTTGCTGAGGGCAGTCAGTGTGGCATAGGAATACATTTTGGACTAGAAAGGTGAGAGAGAATGTTGCATCTCGGTTAAAGGGAGTGGGTTATTAAAGGAAAACTCCACCCAAAAACTATATTTTTTGTATTTGTTTCCATAGTCCATTGTTGACATGGTCCCAAAATGTTTTGCTTGTCAGCACTCAAGTTTTCAAGATATGCAACTTTCAAAATACAAAAATCAATCATTTATGTTTGGGAGCCTCCTTTTGCCATTGAAATGCTCAGTCTGATCATGTGGGCGTGTTGATACAAATGACGATATATTTACATACAAGGTCCTGATTAGTGGATAGGATTGTCTAGACCCTAGAGCCTACCCCGCTTACCCCTTCAAAGTAGGAGGATACATATGCAAATAAAAGATTGTCCATTGGTCAGAATAATCTAATCGGATTGTGATGTCATGCTGTGGGCCAAAATCTCCTTCCCATCTGAACAGGCTGACATTTCAGGCCTTTTTTCTCTCAAAAAGCTTGTACATTAAAAGGCATGATCATAAGTTTCACAATTTCTGAGTTATTTCAACCTTAGTGTGGAAATATCATTTTAAAAACAGAAAAATCACTTTTTTTATTTTTTTTTACTGCACTGCCCGTTTAATAGATCTTGGAAGGAACATGGCAGTGTATAGGAGTGTATCAGGAATAAGAAGGTTCAGATGGTTACAACCAATCATAAGCATGCATTCAATGATCATGCACTGAACAAGTGCATGCATGCCTGTTTAAACAAATGCACAGTATGCATATAACACTTGCTGTTGTATACAGTCATACACTCGGGCTCCCGAGTGGCGCAGCGGTCTAAGGCACTGCATCTCAGTGCTAGAGATGTCACTACAGACCCTGGTTTGATTCCAGGCTGTATCACAACCAGTCGTGATTGGGAGTCTCATGAGGTGGTGCACAATTGGCCCAGTGATGTTAGAGTTTGGCTGGGGTAGGTTGTCATTGTAAATAAGAATTTGTTTTAAACTGACTTGCCTAGTTAAATAAAGGATAAATATAAAATTCCACCACACGGGATACAACAATATGCATGGGAAAGCAATATATTATATATTTGAAGCAATATACAGCACATGTAACAACTATATAAGTGAAACAGGTGAAAATACTAAAGGTTGTTCTATTGATGATATGGATATATTATTTAGAGTTTCTTTGTTGCACAAACTACACATATACACAAAATATTATGAACACCTGATCTTTCCATGACATAGTGACTGATGACAGAGGCAGACGATATAGTGACAGAGTAAAGAACAATCACAATCACAATAACAACAACAACAACTGTACAAGCCACAACAAAATTAGTGAACGTACTATCACGTAACCACACACAGCATCCCCCCCCATCCAACCCCTTTCCCCCTCATCCCCCCACCCAACCCCTTTCCCCCTCATAACCCCACACAACCCCTTCCCCCCCCATCACCCCCACACACTCCCTACCCCTCTACCCCACCCCCACCTCTTTACGCCACCCTACCCCCTCCAACAGGCCCCCACACACCCCTGACTCCCATCAACCTCCCCCTCCCGTCACCTTCCCACCTCACTCACTCCCGTCAACCTCCCACCTCACTCACTCCCGTCAACCTCCCCCTCCCTCACTCTTGCCAACCTCCCCCTCCCTCCCGTCAACCTTCCCCCTCCCTCACTCACTCTTGCCAACCTCCCCCTCCCTCCCCCACTCCCCGTCTCCCTCCCCCCACTCCCTTCAACCTCCCCACTCCCTTCAACCTCCCCCCCCCCTCCAGTCAACCTCCCCCCCCCACTCCAGTCAACCTCCCCTCCCCCAACCATCCCCCTCCCCCACTCCAGTCAACATCCCCCACTCCAGTCAACATCCCCCACTCCAGTCAACATCCCCCACTCCAGTCAACATCCCCCACTCCAGTCAACATCCCCCACTCCAGTCAACATCCCCCACTCCAGTCAACATCCCCCACTCCAGTCAACATCCCCTCCCTCACTCCCCCCACTTCCTGTGGGGATGAGGTCTCTGTCAAGTGTTTCTCCCTCAGGGAGGATCCCCAGCGCTCCTCCTCCTTGGTCTCCTCCACTGGTCAGGGTCTACTTTAGTGTAGGACAGGTATGCATCATAGTCCTTATTATCTCCAGAAGGTCAAGCACTGCACACTCAGGGATATGAATGTAGGCATGAACAGACCCCCACTCCAGAATGATGGATCAACAAGAAACTAGAGAAAGCAGGAGAAAGCCAGACTGATGGATCAACAAGAAACTAGAGGAAGCAGGAGAAAGCCAGTCAACATGATGGATCAACAAGAAACCCCCACTCAACAAGAAACAGTCAACATCCCCCACTCCAGTCAGAATGATGGATCAAACAAGAAACCCCACTCCAGTCAATGGATCAACATCCCAACTAGAGGAAGCCCCAGACTGATGGATCAACAAGAAACTAGAGGAAGCAGGAGAAAGCCAGACTTACTTCAACAAGAAACTAGAGGAAGGGAGAAAGCCAGTCTGATGTAGAGGAAGCAGGAGAAAGCCAGACTGATGGATCAACAAGAAACTGGGATGAAGCCAGTTTGATCAACAAGAAACTAGAGGAAGCAGGAGAAAGCCAGACTGATGGTGTTTCTCAACAAGAAACTAGAGGAAGCAGGAGAAAGCCAGGATGGATCAACAAGAAACTAGAGGAAGCAGGAGAAAGCCAGCTCCTGGATCAACTTGGTCAGACTGATGGATCAACAAGACACTGACTCAACAACTAGAGGAAGGGAGAAAGCCAGAGGGATCAACAAGAAACTAGAGGAAGCAGGAGAAAGCCAGATCATAGATCAACAAGAAACTAGAGGAAGCAGGAGAAAGCCAGACTGATGGATCTGCCAGAAACAGTAGAAAGCCAGACTGATGGAAGACAGACAGAGATCAACAAACTAGAGGAAGCAGTAGAAAGCCAGACTGAAGATCAACAAGAAACTCTGAGAAAGCCAGACTGAAGATCAACAAGAAACTAGAGGAAGCTAGAAAGCCAGACTGATAGATCAACAAGAAACTAGAGGAACAGGAGAAAGCCAGACAGAAAGCCAGACTGATGGATCAACAAGAAACTAGAGGAAGCAGGAGAATGATCAACAAGAAACTAGAGGAAGCAGGAGAAAGCCAGACTGATGGATCAACAACAGAAAGCCAGACTGATGGATCAAAAACTAGAGGAAGCTCAACAAGAAACTAGAGGAAGCAGGAGAAAGCCAGACTGATGGATCAACAAGAAACTAGAGGAAGCAGGAGAAAGCCAGACTGATGGATCAACAAGAAAAGAGGAAGCAGGAGAAAGCCAGACTGATGGATCAACAAGAAACTAGAGGAAGCAGGAGAAAGCCAGACTGATGGATCAACAAGAAACTAGGAAGCAGTAGAAAGCCAGACTGATGGATCAAAAGCCAGCTGATGATGGATCAACAACGCTAGAGGAAGCAGTAGAAAGCCAGACTGATAGATCAACAAGAAACTAGAGGAAGCAGGAGAAAGCCAGAATGATGGATCAACAAGAAACTAGAGAAAGCAGGAGAAAGCCAGACTGATGGATCAACAAGAAAAGATCAACAAGAAACTAGAGGAAGCAGACTGATGGATCAACAAGAAACTAGAGGAAGCAGGAGAAAGCCAGACTGATGGATCAACAAGAAACTAGAGGAAGCAGGAGAAAGCCAGACTGATGGATCAACAAGAAACTAGAGGAAGCAGGAGAAAGCCAGACTGATGGATCAACAAGAAACTAGAGGAAGCAGGAGAAAGCCAGAGAAACTGAAATGGATCATGGATCAACAAGAAACAAGAAACTAGACTGATGGATCAACAAGAAACTAGAGGAAGCAGTAGAAAGCCAGACTGATGGATCAACAAGAAACTAGAGGAAGCAGGAGAAAGCCAGACTGATGGATCAACAAGAAACTAGAGGAAGCAGGAGAAAGCCAGACTGATGGATCAACAAGAAACTAGAGGAAGCAGTAGAAAGCCAGACTGATGGATCAAGAAACTAGAGGAAGCAGGAGAAAGCCAGACTGATGGATCAACAACACTAGAGGAAGCAGTAGAAAGCCAGACTGATAGATCAACAAGAAACTAGAGGAAGCAGGAGAAAGCCAGACTGATAGATCAAGAAACTAGAGGAAGCAGTAGAAAGCCAGACTGATAGATCAACAAGAAACTAGAGGAAGCAGGAGAAAGCCAGACTGATAGATCAACAAGACACTAGAGGAAGCAGTAGAAAGCCAGACTGATAGATCAACAAGAAACTAGAGGAAGCAGTAGAAAGCCAGACTGATAGAGATCAGGAGAAAACAAGAAACTCAACAAGAAACTAGGAAGCAGTAGAAAGCCAGACTGATAGATAGATCAACAAGAAACTAGAGGAAGCAGTAGAAAGCCAGACTGATAGATCAACAAGAAACTAGATGAAGCAGTAGAAAGCCAGACTGATAGATCAACAAGAAACTAGAGGAAGCAGTATAAAGCCTGACTGATAGATCAACAACACTAGAGGAAGCAAAGGTGTCAAAAACAGAAAACCAAGTTCCTCTCAGAAGCTACAGGCTATCAGGACAACCGCTCTGATTTTGTCTCATGCGCACACACACGAACACACCTCTCCCCAGAAGATAAACTCATTAGTGCACAGTGGTTTTCAGACCCTAAAGGCTCTCCTATAATCCTGCAGGAAGGGAAAACAGGAAACTTCCTTGATCTGTAAACCTGGCACAGCATTCCCGCTAGCTGCTCAAAGGCTTCCCTTATTTCACACAGGTAGGACGCAGAGCACGGAGAAGGAGAGGAGTAGGAAGAGGAGAGGGGATCAGAGTCTGTAAGGGGTTCATTGAAGGCACTTGAATGATTAAAAAAATATATACATACATTGGAGAGAGAGAGAGAGAGAGAGACAGACAGAGTACACCGGATAAGGCAGGAGAAATACTCCAGATATAACAGACTGACACTAGGCCCCCTGACACAAACTACTGCAGCAAAAATACTGGAGGCTGAGATAGGAGTGGTCTGGAGACGCTGTTACCCTGTCCGACGACACCCCCGGACAGGGCCAAACAGGCAGGATATAACCCCACCCACTGCCAAAGCACAGCCCCCACACCACTAGAGGGATATCTTCAACCACCAACTTACCATCCTGAGGCAGGGCCGAGTATAGCCCACAAAGAAAGCACAACCCAAGGGGGGGGGGGGCGCCAACCCAGAAAGGAAGATCACGTCAGTGACTCAACCCACTCAAGTGACGCACCCCTCCTAGGGGCGGCATGGAAGAGCACCAGTAAACCAGTGACTCAGCCCCTGTAATAGGGTTGGAGGCAGAGAATCCCAGTGGAGAGAGGGGAACCGGCCAGGCAGAGACAGCAAGGGCGGTTCTTTGCTCCAGTAATGACTTGGACTCAGATGATGCCTTGTTGCCTCACCAACAAGCCCAAACTAGGACGGAACTAACTCTGGGAGGAGAAACTAAAAAAGTCTCCAACTTCAGTTTGTTGGTAGACTTTTTCGTTTGATTTGGGTAGGGAGGGAGTTGGCTTAGTCCCAGCCTCCCCGTCCCAAAGCAGACAGCAGTTCTCTGCTGGTCCACAGGAGAGGGTGGACATCATACCATGACATATTGAGACTGATCCCTCTCTTAATGGAGAACAAATTGAAAATCTGCCTCCCCTCTTTCCCATGTATCCCTAGTGACCTACAAACACAGGAATGCAAGTGCACACACACACACCTCACTCACTCACTGGGTTATTACTGGAGACAATGAGCTGGCTGTCAGTGAGGAGTTTGTGTGTGTTCATGTGTGTGTTCATGTATGTGACGTGTGTGTGTGTGTGTGTGTGTGTGTGTGTGTGTGTGTACCTGGGAGACTATTACGGCTGCAGGCTCTGACCGGTAATGGCTTTCATAGAAACAACCTTCAAAGCACACATGCAGACTAGTTGATAAAGTATATATGTGTGAGTGAGTGAGTGTGAGAGTGAGAGTTTGGCCTGAGGCCAAACCACACGACCAACAACACTGGACACTTTATGGAACACAAAGCCTTCACTATCTCATCCTGGAATATCCAAGGCCTGAGGTCATCTGCCTTTGGCATAAAGAGTAGGAACCTGGACTTTATCAAACTCTTTAACATCATCCTTAGCTCTGGCATCTTCCCCAATATTTGGAACCAAGGACTGATCACCCCAATCCACAAAAGTGGAGACAAATTTGACCCCAGTAACTACTGTGGGATATGAGTCAACAGCAACCTTGGGAAAATCCTCTGCATCATCATTAACAGCAGACTCGTACATTTTCTCAGTGAAAACAATGTACTGAGCAAATGTCAAATAGGCTTTTTACCAAATTATCGTACGACGGACCATGTATTCACTCTGTACACCCTAATTGACAAACAACCAATACAAAGGCAAAGTCTCCTCATGATTTGTTGATTTCAAAAAAGCCTTCAACTCAGTTTGGCATGAGGGTCTGGTCTACAAACTGATGGAAAGTGGTGTTGGGAGAAAAACATACGACATTATAAAATCCATGTACACAAACAAGTGTGCAGTTAAAATAGGCAAAAAACACATTTCCTCCAACAAGGCCATGGGGTGAGACAGGGATGCAAAAGCCCCACTCTCTTCAACATATATATCAACAAATTGTTGAGGGCACTACAAAAGTCTGTAGCACCCGGTCTCACCATACTAGAATCTGAAGTCAAATGTCTGTTTGCTGATGATCTGGTGCTTCTGTCACCAACCAAGGCGGGCCTATAGCAGCACCTAGATCTTCTGCACAGATACTGCCAGACCTGGGCCCTGACAGTAAATCTCAGTAAGATCCCCAAAAAAGGTCCAGTCGCCAGGACCACAAATACAAATTCCATCTATACACCGTTGCCCTAGAGCACACAAAAAACTATACATATCTTGGCCTAAACATCAGCAACACAGGTAACTTCCACAAAGAATCCACAAAGGCAAGAAGGACATTCTATGCCATCAAAAGGAACATAGAATTCAACATACCAATTAGGATTTGGCTAAAAATATTTTAATCAGTTATACAACCATAAAGGGAAATTGGTTCTAAAGGTCTGGGGTTCGCTCACCAACCAAGAATTCACAAAATGGGCCAAACACCAAATTGAGACTGCATGCATAATTCTGCTAAATTGTCTGTGTATAACGTAGAACACCAAATAACACATGCAGAGCAGAATTAGGCTGATACCTGCTAATTATAAAAATCCAGAAAAGAGCTGTTAAATTCTAAATCCAACTAAAAGAAAGTGATTCCCAAACCTTCCATAACAAAGCCATCACCTACAGAGAGATGAACCTGGAGAAGAGCCCCCTAAGGAAGCTGGTCCTGGGGCTCTGTTCACAAACAGACCCCACAGATCCCCAGGACAGAAACACAATTAGACCCAACCAAATCATGACAAAACAAAAAGATAATTACTTGACACAATGGAAAGAGTTAAGAAAACAGAGCAAACTAGCATTATATTTGGCCCCAAACAGAGAGTACACAGCAACATAATACCTGAACACTGACCTACCCAAACTTAAGGAAAGCTTTGACTACAGTGGCTTGCGAAATGATTCACCCCCATGGCATTTTTCCCATTTTGTTGCCTTACAACCTGGAACTAAAATGGATTTTTGGGAGAATTGTAATCATTTGATTTACACAACATGCCTACCAAGAGTGTTGCTTTGGCAGTATGCTTAGGGTCATTGTCCTGCTGGAAGCTCTGTCTCAGTCTCAAATCTCTGGAAGACTGAAACAGTTTCCCCTCAAGAATTTCCCTGTATTTAGCGCCATCCATCATTTATTCGATTCTGACCAGTTTTCCAGTCCCTGCCGATGAGAAACATCCCTGCAGCATGATGCTGCCACAACCATGCTTCACTGTGGGGATGGTATCCTCAGGGTGATGAGGAGTTGGGTTTGCGCCAGACATAGCGTTTTCCTTGATAGTCAAAAAGCTCAATTTTAGTCTCATCTGACCAGAGTACCTTCTTCCATATGTATAAGGAGTCTCCCACATTATTTTTGGCGAAAACCAAACACATTTGCTTATTTTTTTTCTGGCTACTCTTCCGTAAAGCCCAGCTCTGTGGAGTGTACGGCTTAAAGTGGTCCTATGGACAGATACTCCAACCTCCACTGTGGAGCTTTGCAGCCCCTCCAGGGTTATCTCCGGTCTCTTTGTTGCCCCTCTGTTTAATGCCCTCCTTGCCTGGTCTGTGAGTTTTGGTGGACGGCCCTCTCTTGGCAGGTTTGTTGTGGTGCCACATTCTTAATAAAAGAAAAATGTATTTAATGGTGCTCCGTGGGATGGTCAAAGTTTGATATTTTTTTATAACCCAACCATGATCTGTACGTCTCCACAACTTTGTCCCTGACCTGTTTGGAGAGCTCCTTGGTCTTCATAGTGCTCCTTGGTCTTCATAGTGCTCCTTGGTCTTCATAGTGCTCCTTGGTCTTCATAGTGCTCCTTGGTCTTCATAGTGCTCCTTGGTCTTCATAGTGCTCCTTGGTCTTCATAGTGCTCCTTGGTCTTCATAGTGCTCCTTGGTCTTCATAGTGCTCCTTGGTCTTCATAGTGCTCCTTGGTCTTCATAGTGCTCCTTGGTCTTCATAGTGCTCCTTGGTCTTCATAGTGCTCCTTGGTCTTCATAGTGCTCCTTGGTCTTCATAGTGCTCCTTGGTCTTCATAGTGCTCCTTGGTCTTCATAGTGCTCCTTGGTCTTCATAGTGCTCCTTGCTTGGTGGATCCCCTTGCTTCATGGTATTGCAGACTCTGGGGCCTTTTAGAACAGGCGTATATATACTGAGATCATGTGACACTTAAATAAAGTTCACCTGTCTGCAATCTAACTAATTATGTGACTTCTGAAGGTAATTGGTGCACCAGATCTTATTTAGGGGCTTCATATCAAAGAGGGTGAATACATATGCACAAACCACTTTTCCATTTTTAGTATTATTTTAATTAAACAAGTTATTTTTTCATTTCACTTCACCAATTTGGACTATTTTGTGTATGTCCATTACATGAAATCCAAATAAAAATCCATTTAAATTACAGGGTTAGCTGCACAACTGAGCTGCACTTCCTAACCTCCTGCCCAATGTATGACCATATTAGAGACACATATTTCCCTCGGATTACAGATCCACAAAGAATTTGAAAACAAACCCAATTTTGATAAACTCCCATATCTACTGGGTGAAATACCAGTGTGCCATCACAGCAGCAAGATGTGTGACCTGTTGCCACAAGAAAAGGTCAAACAGTGAAGAACAAACACCATTGTAAATACAACCCATATTTATGCTTATTTATTTTCTCTTTTGTACATCGTTACAACAATTTGTTCATCGTTAAAACACTGTATATATACACACATGACATTTGTAATGCCTTTATTGTTTTGGAACATCTGTGAGTGTAATGTTTACAGTTCATTTTTATTGTTGAATTCAGTTTCATATATTATCTACTTCACTTGTTTTGGCAATGTTAACATATGTTTCCCATGCCAATAAAGCCCCTTGAATTGAAAGAAATAGAAAATGAGAGAAAGAGATTGAGAGAGTGAGAGAAAGAAAGAGAAAAAAGGAGAAATTGAGAGCGATAGAGAGAAACAAACAGACAACAGCCACCTATTGGCTGAGCCCTTACCTCCATCCAGGTCGTCGCTGCCGAAGTGTCTTCTGTAGAAGAGCATGAGCTCAATCTTATAACACTTATACAGAGAGATGAGGAAGAGCAGCAGCAGCAGAATGGCGCCCAAACCACCTGCCAACTCTACCGTGTACATCAGCTCTGCTGAGAGAGAGAGACAGAGAGAGGAAGAGAAGGGGAGAAAGCAAAGAGGGGAGAGAAAGGGAGCGAAAGAAAGACCATGTCACTAAAACTATTGAGTCAGTCAATAATGTTTCCCAACACCATCATTATTTGATGTACGTATATGTGCATGGTGGTACACAGCTGTTTGCATGTGCTGCAATAAGAAGACAGACTGCAGAGTAATAGAGTCATCCCTGGTGTCTATGCTCTGCTCTACCCTGCTCTGTTATATCCTACTCTGCTCTGTTCTATCCTACTCTGCTGCACTCTACCCTGCTCTGTTCTGTTCTATCCTACCCTGCTCTGTTCTATCCTACCCTGTTCTGTTCTATCCTACCCTGCTCTGTTATATCCTACCCTGCTCTGTTCTATCCTGCTCTGCTGCACTCTACCCTGCTCTGTTCTATCCTACCCTGTTCTGTTCTATCCTACTCTGCTGCGCTCTAACCTGTTCTGTTCTATCCTACCCTGTTCTGTTCTATCCTACTCTGCTGCGCTCTACTCTGTTCTGCTCTGTTATACCCTACTCATGTCTACCCTGTTCTGTTCTATCCTACCCTGTTCTGTTCTATCCTACCCTGTTCTGTTCTATCCTACCATGTTCTGCTCTGTTATACCCTACTCATGTCTACCCTGTTCTGTTCTATCCTACTCTGCTGCGCTTTACCCTGTTCTGCTCTGTTATACCCTACTCATGTCTACCCTGTTCTGTTCTATCCTACCATGTTCTGCTCTTTATACCCTACTCATGTCTACCCTGCTCTGCTCCGTTATACCCTACTCATGTCTACCCTGTTCTGTTTTATCCTACCCTGTTCTGCTGTTATACCCTACTCATGTCTACCCTGTTCTATCCTACTCTGCTGCAGTCTACCCTGTTCTGCTCGGTTATACCCTACCCATGTCTACCCTGTTCTGTTCTATCCTACCCTGTTCTGCTCTGTTATACCCTACTCATGTCTACCCTGTTCTGTTCTATTCTACCCTGTTCTGCTCTGTTACACCCTACTCATGTCTACCCTGTTCTATCCTACTCTAAGCCGTACAGCACATCCACATGGAAGAGATAGGGGGATTATGTTGACTTGAGGAAAAGAGGGAGAATGTGATGATCTAAATTTGGGTTCATTGTCTAGGTGAGCCATGACAAAGTGTATAACCTTCATCCTTATACCAACTTCTCTCCATTTCCTTGACACTCGTTCTCCTCATCTCTCTCTCACTCTCTTTCTCTCTTTCCTCCCTCCCTCAGACAGAGCCCTCCCTCCCTCCCTTCCTTAATTCTGCATCCTGGGAAGTAAACATGACAATAACCAAACACTCATTTGTTGGGAAAAGAAGAGGAGCCATTGGCTGCTTAAATAACCATCAAATCTGCTCTATTGGCTAAAGTGACAACCACCACATAAAGACAGTCTAGCACAAGTCATGCCAGAGAACGAAGAATAATGGACGAATGTAAGAAAAACGACAGAGATAGTTGAATGAAATGGAGCGCAAACACACATCGCTATGGTGGCAAACACAAACTTCAGGAGAGTGTATTGTGGGGTATGGTTGTGAGAGAGAGCCCTTATCCCTTCAGGAGAGTGTATTGTGGGGTATGGTTGTGAGAGGGAGCCCTTATCCCTTCAGGAGAGTGTATTGTGCGGTATGGTTGTGAGAGAGAGCCCTTATCCCTTCAGGAGAGTGTATTGTGGGGTATGGTTGTGAGAGGGAGCCCTTATCCCTTCAGGAGAGTGTATTGTGGGGTATGGTTGTGAGAGGGAGCCCTTATCCCTTCAGGAGAGTGTAATGTGGGGTATGGTTGTGAGAGGGAGCCCTTATCCCTTCAGGAGAGTGTATTGTGCGGTATGGTTGTGAGAGAGAGCCCTTATCCCTTCAGGAGAGTGTATTGTGGGGTATGGTTGTGAGAGGGAGCCCTTATCCCTTCAGGAGAGTGTATTGTGCGGTATGGTTGTGAGAGAGAGCCCTTATCCCTTCAGGAGAGTGTATTGTGGGGTATGGTTGTGAGAGGGAGCCCTTATCCCTTCAGGAGAGTGTATTGTGGGGTATGGTTGTGAGAGAGAGCCCTTATCCCTTCAGGAGAGTGTATTGTGTGGTATGGTTGTGAGAGGGAGCCCATACCCCTTCAGGAGAGTGTATTGTGGGGTATGGTTGTGAGAGGGAGCCCTTATCCCTTCAGGAGAGTGTATTGTGGGGTATGGTTGTGAGAGGGAGCCCTTATCCCTTCAGGAGAGTGTATTGTGGGGTATGGTTGTGAGGGAGACCATACCCCTTCAGGAGAGTGTATAGTGGGGTATGGTTGTGAGAGAGAGCCCTTATCCCTTCAGGAGAGTGTATTGTGGGGTATGGTTGTGAGAGGGAGCCCTTATCCCTTCAGGAGAGTGTATTGTGGGGTATGGTTGTGAGAGAGAGCCCTTATCCCTTCAGGAGAGTGTATTGTGTGGTATGGTTGTGAGAGGGAGCCCATACCCCTTCAGGAGAGTGTATTGTGGGGTATGGTTGTGAGAGGGAGCCCTTATCCCTTCAGGAGAGTGTATTGTGGGGTATGGTTGTGAGAGGGAGCCCTTATCCCTTCAGGAGAGTGTATTGTGGGTTATGGGTGTGTGCTATGGGTGTTTCTCTTTAATTATTTGTTATATTTCAAAAAAGATATATTCTTAAAACTGCATGGTTGGTTAAGGGCTTGTCAGTAAGCATTTCA
Organism: Oncorhynchus gorbuscha; assembly: GCF_021184085.1. NCBI lineage: Eukaryota > Metazoa > Chordata > Actinopteri > Salmoniformes > Salmonidae > Oncorhynchus > Oncorhynchus gorbuscha. The sequence continues at coordinate 83,890,756 of NC_060181.1, read as the reverse complement.
CTGTTGTATTCGGCGCATGTGACAAATACAAATATTTGAAAGAACCCTTACCCCTTCTGGAGAGTTGGATGGTGGCCTGCCGTCTCCCGTTGCCATTCTCCACATAGCAAGAGTAGTTCCCCAGGTCCCCCTCTTCCACCGAGTGGATCATCAAGGAGATGGCCACTTCCTGTTCCCCCAGGTGCTCCCGGACCACCCTGCAAAACAAGAGAAAACAATCATTAATGGAGTGGATGGTAGTCCCTGTGGGAGTAGTCACATGTCCCCCTCCGTAGGAGAAAGACAGTCAGTCTCGAGGTTGGAGAGACAGTCAGTCTCGAGGTGAGACAGTCAGTCTCGAGGTGAGAGAGACAGTCAGTCTCGAGGTGAGAGAGACAGTCAGTCTCGAGGTGAGAGAGTCAGTCAGTCTCGAGGTGAGAGAGACAGTCAGTCTCGAGGTGAGAGAGACAGTCAGTCTCGAGGTGAGAGAGTCAGTCAGTCTCGAGGTGAGAGAGACAGTCAGTCTCGAGGTGAGAGAGACAGTCAGTCTCGAGGTGAGAGAGACAGTCAGTCTCGAGGTGAGAGAGACAGTCAGTCTCGAGGTGAGAGAGACAGTCAGTCTCGAGGTGAGAGAGACAGTCAGTCTCGAGGTGAGAGAGACAGTCAGTCTCGAGGTGAGAGAGACAGTCAGTCTCGAGGTGAGAGAGACAGTCAGTCTCGAGGTGAGAGACAGTCAGTCTCGATTTGAGAGAGACAGTCAGTCTCGAGGTGAGAGACAGTCAGTCTCGAGGTGAGAGAGACAGTCAGTCTCGAGGTGAGAGAGACAGTCAGTCTCGAGGTGAGAGAGACAGTCAGTCTCGAGGTTAGAGAGACAGTCAGTCTCGAGGTTAGAGAGACAGTCAGTCTCGAGGTTAGAGAGACAGTCAGTCTCGAGGTTAGAGAGACAGTCAGTCTCGAGGTTAGAGAGACAGTCAGTCTCGAGGTGAGAGAGACAGTCAGTCTCGAGGTTAGAGAGACCAGCCAGTAACCGGAGAGTTGCCTTTTCCAATCCCAGGGCTGACATGGAAAAAACATTGGTTGGGTGATTGACTCGGTTTGCTGTGTCTTGAATGAGATGAGGACTGCAGAGCCTACAGAAAGTATTGAGTTTGCAATGTGCTGTAACCACAGGCTGGGTGATAAAACATCAAATTAATGTGTTACTGTACAGGAGTAGATTTACTGTGAAGCACTGGAAGTACAGGAACGCTATGTTATTCACCATAAGTCAAAAAAAGTATCTATGACCTGTAAATATATTCAACATAGCTGACAAATAAAACTACCATTTGAACAAATGTAAAAGGATGTAAGGAAATGTTTTGAAATACCTAACATTTACAACTGTGGAATGAGCATTAAAAAATATATTGTGGATCTGTGTTCTGTGTTTACCGAATTTCTAGACTTTTTCTGCATGTTGATGTATTACAATCCACAAATGTGACTTTAGATGAGAGTCTGCTGTCTCCATTCACTGGGATAATCTGTGTCATGTGACACGCAGAGTGATGACATCGCGGCTGTGTCCTTGGGAGAACGCTTTCTAGCTAGAAGAAGAATTAATAACTTCATGAAATGTGTATTTATTCAACAATTCATGTTATGATGTTCAACAAATTACTTTCATATGAATGTTAAATTCGACCTTTGGGGAATGCAACCCCAAGTGTGTGCTTTCGACATCAGCCCACTAGCCATGCTAGCTAACTAGCTAGCGTTGGAATCTACCAATAGCTAGCAGGCGATCTCATCAGCTGTTTAGACTAACAACCAGAGTTAAACTTACTAGGTAATTGTTCATTCAGAAATGTGTCAATTATGAAGAACCGCTCAGTTTTAAAACCCTTAATTGGTGATCTGGCTAGTAAGCTAATGATAAATGTTTCAATCAATTATTTCAGGGAAATTGATTATTTGACAGGACACGTCACTCTCTCAACTGGTGTGGTGGTAAGAAATTGCAACATTAACGTAAACTCACCCCATTCCGTACAAATGTGCGCAACTGCAACATTCAAACAAGGCTGCAAATAAAACTAATGGGACTGTAGCGACTGTGTTGACTTCAAAATCGGGGGTGTGAACTAGGTTTCTATTCAAGCATTGATCAACATGGTAATGGCTCTATAGTATTGGAGAAAAGTTGTTTTTATTTTTAAACAGACCCTCGCATAAAACAACTATTTCTGTCTTACAATCTTTCTCCACCAGGTGTTGCACTTCACTCATCCTTTAAAAACAGGAACTGGACAGTGATGGGGTAAGGGGGAGACCTAGTCATTTTTTGCATCATCATTGGATGCGATCATCATTCTCAAAACCACTGTTTACTTCTAAGATCACTAACACTGCTCTAAAAAACAGATTCAAATTCGACACAAATAGGTATGTAATGACACATTATATAAACTCTTTATAGTGTTTTATTTACATTTTAGAGGCAATAAGGTGATAAGTTGGACAGATCGATTAAAAAAAACAATTTTCCCACATGACATTTCTCCTTCTCACTATCACGCATTAGTTTCGCTCCCCACCCTCCATTTAAAAAAAAAGACTCGACGGGGCTCATTGCCTGTTTGAATTATGCAGAAAAGGGCAGTGTTTAGGTCATGTAATTGATTCTGTTGGAAAGGGGATTGTGCTTTACAATGGTGTTGACATTAGTTGATCTGGAAGTATTAGGTTTTTGGGGTGCTAAAATAAGGGCAATTGTATGTACCAAGGCAATGTACGCGTTTACGTTATCTGATTAAAAACAAAATAAATTCAGGTGACAAGATCGCCTTACGTTAGCTAGCTTGGCAAGTGGGTGAAAGCACATACTCGGGGTTGCATGCCCCATTGGTCAAATTTAGCATTCGTATGAAAGTCATTAATTCAAATATTAACATAATTTGATAAATAAATAAACGTTAAACTCACATTTCATGAACTTCTTGTCCTTCCGCTCGATGTCACCGGTCTACCAAGCACCGGTCCTGGCAACTATGATTACGCTCTCCTGCTTCCCATCATAACGCACACCTAGACATCATTATTTCCTTGATTATACCCCTTTATTTATCCCTCATTAGTCACTAGATAGTATTGTTTTCTCTCACGTTCTGTACACTTCTCATGTTTTGTTCATCTGCATTTATTCATTATTATACTCAACTTCTGCACCTGTTTCCTGCCACCCGGCGCACACGTTACACTACTTCTAGCTAAAATGCGTTCTACCAAGAAGGAAACAGCCATGATGTCATCACTCTGATGTCATCACACAAAGATGATCCCAATGAATGGAGATAGCCGACTCTCATCTGAAGCCACATTTGTGGATTGTAATACATCAACAGGCGAAAAACAGTTCTAGAAATTCTGTAAGCACAGAATACATCCAGAGACACTTTTTGAATGCGCAAGTGCATATTCCACAGTTGTAAATGTTAGGGATTTCTGAACATTTGTTATAATTGCAGTTTTATTTGTGAGCTATATTGAATCTATTTTCAGATCATAGATTTATCTGTGATTTATGGTTTAATTTGTGGAATATTTTAAGATATTTACAGATTATGGTTTTATTTACTAAATATTTTAAGATATTCACATTCATTTGTTGAATATATGCACAGATTGTTAGTTATGATGAATATACACACGGATCGTGGTAGACACATTTACAGAATAAAGAAACTAATCTCATGCCATATGTTTCTTCCTGGGAGGAAAAAAACAAATAATGATATCGGGAAGATAATGCTTTTATAGCAGCTGCCATGGAAACTGAGCGGAAGGAGAGAAAGTAATATTCCATTAAGTAAACGAGTTTCCCCTGCTGAGTTGTTGTAGGCTGGCGGAGGAGAGAAGGGAGTCATGATGCTCCCTCGTTCTTCACATACAACTACTTAGCCTACTTTTAAAGCACCCTCAGCACAGAGGCACGCACGAGGGAAAGAGGGAGAGAGAGTGAAAGAGTGTTTGAGAGAGTGTGTTTGCGTGTGAGAGAACGAGAGAAAGAGAGTGTGTGTGTGTGTGGTGTGTATGTGTGTGTGTGTGTGAAACTGTGTCTGTATGTGCATTAATGTGTAGCCTATGTACTACAAGTGAGCACTGAGGAGAAAGAGATAGGGAGATAGGGAGAGGGAGATAATAAAACAGCATATGGAGGAGGGTAAGCTGATCCTAGATCTGTGCTCAATGGGCAACTTCTACCCAGACCAAACAGGCCAAGGGAATGTGAATGGAAGTTAGATGGGGATCTAATGGGACTGGACTTGCTGTGGCTGATTGTATCTTAACCCCTGGATGAGGCAAACATCAACAAGAGATTTTAATTACGACTCTGTTGGGGTTCTAGTCTAGACTCTCTGTCTTGTGTGTGACAATAATCACAGGAGCTTGCAAGACAGCACAGATCTGGTTCAGGCTAGCTGGAGTAAAATCTCCTCCTGAACAAAATGCACTTTTCTTCCAACAGCTCCTCACTTCCTCATTAGTAAAGCCAGTGAATGCGGATTCTGCTCATTTAACTGATCAACTAAAAATTTATTCATTACCTTTATTTCATCCAAAGCCCACCTGAGAACCCGATATGAACAGAAGTAAACGACCTCAATGCCCCATCGATAATTCTGAGGCAGATTGGTTGGGCAAATGTTTTAATCTCACACATACACACGCACACACACACACACAGCCCCGCTGCTAATGCCCAACCATGCATTCTACGAAAACAACAACAGCCCTGTTGCCATCTGCGATGCAAATGACAATTTATGGACTTGCGTTTTAATAGAAATGGAACTAGTCAGAATCAATAGGTTGGGTTGTTTAAATATAACCCTGGTGGGTTCCCTGGGCTCTATGGGCTGAGGTTGCTGATGCATTAGTAATGGACAGGCCAGGAGAGTGTGGGTGGTAGGCGAAACCTTGGTAACAGATCCACATCCCTGTTGCAGTGGAATGGAAGATACTTTGGCTGCATGGCTGAAGCATAATTACATGTTATAATTTTACTTTTATTTGGTAATGTTTACAAGTTGCAAACCATTTGAGAAGTCTCTCCCTCTCTCTCTCTCTCTTTCTCTCTCTCTTTTAAGGGCTTTATTGGCATGGGAAATGTTTGTTTACATTGCCAAAGCAAGTGAAATAGATAATAATCAAAAGTTAAATAAAGAATAAAAAATTAACAGTAAACATTACAAAAGTTTCAAAACAATAAAGACATTTCAAATGTTATTATGTCTATATACAGTGTTGTAATGATGTGCAAATAGCTCAAGTACGAAAGGGAAAATAAATATAAACATAAATATTGTTTGTATTTACAATGGTGTTTGTTCTTAACTGGTTGCCCTTTTCTTGTGGAAACAGGTCACAAATCTTGCTGCTGTGATGGCACAATGTGGTATTTCACCAAATAGATATGGGGGAAATATGTCTCTCTCTCTCTCTCTCTCTCTCTCTCTCTCTCTCTCTCTCTCTCTCTCTCTCTCTCTCTCTCTCTCTCTCTCTCTCTCTCTCTCTCTCTCTCTCTTGTTGAACTTTTCCCCAAATCCTAACCCCTTCTAACTTTTAAACCTCTCCATCTCCTACTTTGTGTACATCTTCTCATCCCCCCTCTCGTCCTACCCATCCCTTGGCTACTCCCTTTCTGTTTGATAGTAATGAGTGTGTCTATCCCATTAAGGCTGTGTGGAGTGATTAGGGGAGTAAAGTCTGGGCTGTGAGAGGATCAGAGCAGGCCTGGGGTAAAGGCTGCATGGACAATAAAGAATACATGATCAAATACATTATTGATCCACAGAATGAAATATCTGGCTGCATTATTAAAGAGATATAGCCCTTCAGTTGAGGAGAAAGAGAATCTTAGAGAGAGAGACGGACGGAGAAAGAAAGGGGGGAGAGAGAGGGAGAGGAAGATTGCTAACCTTAAAACTGAGCTCTGTACCTGATTCAACTCACAAAACCAAAACACAAGCCCTCCCTCCCTCCCCTAGTCCATCTGCATTCCTCTACGTTCAGTGAGGGAGAGGGTAGTGACGGTAGTGAGGTAGAGAGTAGTGACGATAGTGAGGGAAAGGGTAGTGAAGTAGAGGGTAGTGACGATAGTGAGGGAGAGGGTAGAGACGGTAGTGAGGAAGAGAGTAGTGACGATAGTGAGGGAGAGGGTGGTGACGATAGTGAGGGAGAGGGTAGTGAAGTAGAGGGTTGTGTCAGTAGTGAGGTAGATGGTAGTGTCGGTAGTGAGGTAGAAGGTAGTGACGATAGTGAGGGAGAGGGTAGTGTCGGTAGTGAGGGTAGTGAGGTAGAGGGTAGTGAGGGAGAGGGTAGTGACGATAGTGAGCGAGAGGGTAGTGAGGTAGAGGGTAGTGACGATAGTGAGGGAGAGGGTAGTGTCGGTAGTGAGGTAGAGGGTAGTGATGATAGTGAGGGAGAGGGTAGTGATGGTAGTGAGGGAGAGGGTAGTGATGGTAGTGAGGTTGAGGGTAGTGGCGATAGTGAGAGAGAGGGTAGTGAGTTAGAGGGTAGTGACGATAGTGAGGTAGAGGGTAGTAAGGAAGAGGATAGTGACGATAGTGAGGTAGAGGGTAGTGTCGATAGTGAGGTAGAGGGTAGTTACAATAGTGAGGGAGAGGGTAGTGACGGTAGTGAGGTTGAGGGTAGTGACGATAGTGAGGGAGAGGGTAGTGAGTTAGAGGGTAGTGACGATAGTGAGGTAGAGGGTAGTAAGGAAGAGGGTAGTGACGATAGTGAGGAAGAGGGTAGGGTCGGTAGTGAGGAAGAGGGTAGTGACGATAGTGAGGGAATGGATAGTGATGGTAGTGAAGTGGAGGGTAGTGACGGTAGTGAGGGGGAGGGTAGTGACGGTCGTGTGGTAGATGTAGTGACGGTAGTGAGGTAGAGGGTAGTGAGGTAGAGGGTAGTGAGGTAGAGGGTAGTGACGGTAGTGAGGGAGAGGGTAGTGAGGTAGTGAGGGAGAGGGTAGTGAGGTAGTGAGGGAGAGGGTAGTGTCGGTAGTGAGGGAGAGGGTAGTGACGGTAGTGAGGGAGAGGTTAGTGACTGTAGTGAGGTAGTGGCTAATGAGGTAGAGGGTAATGGTGGTAGTGAGGGAAAGGGTATTGAGGGAGAGGGTAGTGTCGGTAGGGAGGTAGAGCGTAGTGACAATAGTGAGGGAATGGATAGTGATGGTAGTGAAGTAGAGGGTAATGACGGTAGTGAGGGAGAGGTAGTGACAGTAGTGAGGGAGAGGCTAGTGATGGTAGTGAGGGAGAGGGTAGTGACAGTAGTGAGGTAGTGGGTAATGAGGTAGAGGGTAATGGTGGTAGTGAGGGAAAGGGTATTGAGGGAGAGGGTAGTGACGGTAGTAAGGGAGAGGGTAGTGAAGGTAGTGAGGGAGAGGGTATTGAGGGAGAGGGTAGTGAGGGAGAGGGTAGTGAGGGAGAGGGTAGTGAAGGTAGTGAGGGAGAGGGTATTGAGGGAGAGGGTAGTGAAGGTATTGAGGGAGAGGGTAGTGGTGGTAGTGTCACACTCTGACCATTATTTGCGTTGTTTGTTTCTATGTTTTGTTTGGTCAGGGTGTGATATGAGTGGGCATTCTATGTTGCATGTCTAGTTGGTCTGTTTCTATGTGTTTTGGCCTGCTATGGTTATCAATCAATGGCAGGTGTTTGTCGTTGTCTCTGATTGGGAACCATATTTAGGTAGCCTGTTTGTATTGTGGTTCGTGGGTTATTGTCTATGTTACATACATACAGACACTAGATAGACTGGTGTGCTAAAGAAAGAGGTGTGATAGTAATAGTAGGAGCAACAGAACAGACTGGGTTTACCTGCCTGCCTGCCTGCATTCCTGCCTGCCTGCATTCCTGCCTGCATACCTTCCTGCCTGCATACCTGCCTGCATTCCTGCATTCCTGCCTGCATGGGCTTGCAAAGGGAATAATTAGCAGCTAGATATGACAGTTTAGAGAATAGCTCCAGTGACGTGTTCGGAGACAGTTTAGAGAATAGCTCCAGTGTCGTGTTCAGAGACAGTTTAGAGAATAGCTCCAGTGTCGTGTTCAGAGACAGTTTAGAGAATAGCTCCAGTGTCGTGTTCAGAGACAGTTTAGAGAATAGCTCCAGTGTCGTGTTCAGAGACAGTTTAGAGAATAGCTCCAGTGTCGTGTTCGGAGACAGTTTAGAGAATAGCTCCAGTGACGTGTTCGGAGACAGTTTAGAGAATAGCTCCAGTGTCGTGTTCAGAGACAGTTTAGAGAATAGCTCCAGTGTCGTGTTCAGAGACAGTTTAGAGAATAGCTCCAGTGTCGTGTTCAGAGACAGTTTAGAGAATAGCTCCAGTGACGTGTTCGGAGACAGTTTCCAGTGTCGTGTTCAGAGACAGTTTAGAGAATAGCTCCAGTGTCGTGTTCAGAGACAGTTTAGAGAATAGCTCCAGTGTCGTGTTCAGAGACAGTTTAGAGAATAGCTCCAGTGACGTGTTCGGAGACAGTTTAGAGAATAGCTCCAGTGTCGTGTTCAGAGACAGTTTAGAGAATAGCTCCAGTGTCGTGTTCCGAGACAGTTTAGAGAATAGCTCCAGTGTCGTGTTCAGAGACAGTTTAGAGAATAGCTCCAGTGTCGTGTTCAGAGACAGTTTAGAGAATAGCTCCAGTGTCGTGTGCAAACAGTCTATTCATGGATACCAAGGGAAGACAAAAGTGCAACAATAAAAAAAGAAACAAACGTATACAATTATTTCTCATTCATGTTTATCCGTGTTTCACGATTTTCCTTAAATTCACCAGAGAAAGCATCCGAGCGAAGCAAACAGCGCCCCTCTGTCTTCGCACCTGTAGCCCATGTATGAGATGCTGTCTGGCGGAAAATAATATTACATGTCTCCGGTGACTGATAAGTCTTGCTGTCTTGGTAAAAAATATCAATATATTCAGAGACGACCTATCAGATCTCAGAATCCCAAGGGGGGCCACTTGGGTGGCCAATAAGATTTCAGGGGTGCCGTGGGCCACCCCCTGGTCACGCCACTGAATAGCTCATCTAAGGCTTTGTACTTGAAGCATTACATCATAGTATGGTCTACTACAGTATCCAATGGAGTCTGATGATGTAGTTGTGTGTTTCTGTGTGATGTATCTATTAATCAGTCCAGTTGAACTGTGTACTGTGTTAGTATAGATAGTATTGTCTACAGGATTCATATTTAATATTGAGCACAATTCCATAGTTACAATGTATTCATCCTAATCGTATCAGAGTGACTATGATCACATATTAGGTCACATGGTTACTACATTAGAAGTGAGAGGAGTAAAACCACCATGTGTCTCACTTGATTTCGCTCTCTTCGACTCTCTCCTCATCCAGGTCCTCGATGAACTTCTCTCCCTTCATCCAATAGACGAGAGGACTGACCGCCGACCCGCTGTAGCCGAAGAATGCTCTACACGTCAGGTTCAGGGCACTTCCTGTGGAGACAGGAAATAGCACACTATTATTCTTCTCCATCCTTCAACACCGACATTAGTAGTCTGCTGTACGTAGAGAAATAGGAGATCTGGAATAGTTTTCTACAATAGTGAGCAGTAGAGAGAGCTAACCGGCACCTTCGGTTGCCTTGGGGTCGTATTGTGAATGGGATGAAGACATCAACACTTCAAGTCTTATCTATGGCTATATAGGTATGTAACAGCTAAGCCTAGACACCCAAGACCTTACCTAGACGTTTCACTGTGTACAAATAGTACAAAGTCACAGAACAAACACTAAGTCACTGTCATACTGGTACAGTCCCCCTTGGCGCGTCAGAACAAACACTAAGTCACTGTCATACTGGTACATTCCCTCTTGGCACGTCAGAACAAACACTAAGTCACTGTCATACTGGTACAGTCCCTGTTGGCACGTCGGAACAAACACTAAGTCACTGTCATACTGGTACAGTCCCCCTTGGCACGTCAGAACAAACACTAAGTCACTGTCATACTGGTACATTCCCTCTTGGCACGTCAGAACAAACACTAAGTCACTGTCATACTGGTACAGTCCCTCTTGGCACGTCGGAACAAACACTAAGTCACTGTCATACTGGTACAGTCCCCCTTGGCACGTCAGAACAAACACTAAGTCACTGTCATACTGGTACAGTCCCTCTTGGCACGTCGGAACAAACACTAAGTCACTGTCATACTGGTACATTCCCTCTTGGCACGTCGGAACAAACACTAAGTCACTGTCATACTGGTACAGTCCCCCTTGGCACGTCAGAACAAACACTAAGTCACTGTCATACTGGTACAGTCCCTCTTGGCACGTCGGAACAAACACTAAGTCACTGTTATACTGGTACAGTCCCCCTTGGCACGTCAGAACAAACACTAAGTCACTGTCATACTGGTACAGTCCCCCTTGGCACATCAGAACAAACACTAAGTCACTGTCATACTGGTACAGTCCCCCTTGGCACGTCGGAACAAACACTAAGTCACTGTCATACTGGTACAGTCCCTCTTGGCACGTCGGAACAAACACTAAGTCACTGTCATACTGGTACAGTCCCCCTTGGCACGTCGGAACAAACACTAAGTCACTGTTATACTGGTACAGTCCCCCTTGGCACGTCAGAACAAACACTAAGTCACTGTCATACTGGTACAGTCCCCCTTGGCACGTCAGAACAAACACTAAGTCACTGTCATACTGGTACATTCCCTCTTGGCACGTCAGAACAAACACTAAGTCACTGTCATACTGGTACATTCCCTCTTGGCACGTCGGAACAAACACTAAGTCACTGTCATACTGGTACAGTCCCCTTGGCACGTCGGAACAAACACTAAGTCACTGTCATACTGGTACAGTCCCTCTTGGCACGTCAGAACAAACACTAAGTCACTGTCATACTGGTACATTCCCTCTTGGCACGTCAGAACAAACACTAAGTCACTGTCATACTGGTACAGTCCCTCTTGGCACGTCAGAACAAACACTAAGTCACTGTCATACTGGTACAGTCCCTCTTGGCACGTCGGAACAAACACTAAGTCACTGTCATACTGGTACAGTCCCCCTTGGCACGTCGGAACAAACACTAAGTCACTGTCATACTGGTACAGTCCCTCTTGGCACGTCGGAACAAACACTAAGTCACTGTCATACTGGTACATTCCCTCTTGGCACGTCGGAAAAAAAACACTAAGTCACTGTCATACTGGTACATTCTATCTTGGCACGTCAGAACAAACACTAAGTCACTGTCATACTGGTACAGTCCCCCTTGGCACATCAGAACAAACACTAAGTCACTGTCATACTGGTACAGTCCCCCTTGGCACGTCGGAACAAACACTAAGTCACTGTCATACTGGTACAGTCCCCCTTGGCACGTCAGAACAAACACTAAGTCACTGTCATACTGGTACATTCTCTCTTGGCACGTCAGAACAAACACTAAGTCACTGTCATACTGGTACATTCCCTCTTGGCACGTCGGAACAAACACTAAGTCACTGTCATACTGGTACAGTCCCCCTTGGCACGTCGGAACAAACACTAAGTCACTGTCATACTGGTACAGTCCCTCTTGGCACGTCAGAACAAACACTAAGTCACTGTCATACTGGTACATTCCCTCTTGGCACGTCAGAACAAACACTAAGTCACTGTCATACTGGTACAGTCCCTCTTGGCACGTCAGAACAAACACTAAGTCACTGTCATACTGGTACAGTCCCTCTTGGCACGTCGGAACAAACACTAAGTCACTGTCATACTGGTACAGTCCCCCTTGGCACGTCAGAACAAACACTAAGTCACTGTCATACTGGTACAGTCCCTCTTGGCACGTCGGAACAAACACTAAGTCACTGTCATACTGGTACAGTCCCCTTGGCACGTCAGAACAAACACTAAGTCACTGTCATACTGGTACAGTCCCTCTTGGCACGTCAGAACAAACACTAAGTCACTGTCATACTGGTACATTCCCTCTTGGCACGTCGGAACAAACACTAAGTCACTGTCATACCGGTACAGTCCCCCTTGGCACGTCAGAACAAACACTAAGTCACTGTCATACTGGTACAGTCCCCCTTGGCACGTCAGAACAAACACTAAGTCACTGTCATACTGGTACATTCCCTCTTGGCACGTCAGAACAAACACTAAGTCACTGTCATACTGGTACAGTCCCCCTTGGCACGTCGGAACAAACACTAAGTCACTGTCATACTGGTACAGTCCCTCTTGGCACGTCGGAACAAACACTAAGTCACTGTCATACTGGTACAGTCCCCCTTGGCACGTCAGAACAAACACTAAGTCACTGTCATACTGGTACAGTCCCTCTTGACACGTCAGAACAAACACTAAGTCACTGTCATACTGGTACAGTCCCTCTTGACACGTCAGAACAAACACTAAGTCACTGTCATACTGGTACATTCCCTCTTGGCACGTCGGAACAAACACTAAGTCACTGTCATACTGGTACAGTCCCCCTTGGCACGTCAGAACAAACACTAAGTCACTGTCATACTGGTACAGTCCCCCTTGGCACGTCAGAACAAACACTAAGTCACTGTCATACTGGTACAGTCCCTCTTGGCACGTCGGAACAAACACTAAGTCACTGTCATACTGGTACAGTCCCCCTTGGCACGTCAGAACAAACACTAAGTCACTGTCATACTGGTACAGTCCCTCTTGGCACGTCAGAACAAACACTAAGTCACTGTCATACTGGTACAGTCCCCCTTGGCACGTCAGAACAAACACTAAGTCACTGTCATACTGGTACATTCCCTCTTGGCACGTCAGAACAAACACTAAGTCACTGTCATACTGGTACAGTTCCCCTTGGCACGTCGGAACAAACACTAAGTCACTGTCATACTGGTACATTCCCTCTTGGCACGTCGGAACAAACACTAAGTCACTGTCATACTGGTACAGTCCCTCTTGGCACGTCAACAAACAGATCACATTCTGATGAAATCTTGAGCATGTTCTTCATCATGTCTCTGTATTGTAAATCTTTACATGAATAGGAGACACAATGGTGGTCAAATAAATACCAGTCCTACACAACACAAGGGGGCACTGAAGAGCTTCCAAACGCTCAACTCCACCATCTGGGTGGGGAGAACGGAGAGTGTGGGTATGTGGTTTGACATAACTGTTATTTCTGTAAACAGCACATGAGATAGAAAACCTCAGTTCACTATTCTTCTATTGTTGGTTCTAGTTCAGGTCCTGTGTGTTTGAACACATTCTCATCCAATGTGCTTACTGCTCCAGACAACAGGGAGAAAACACACTTCAAAGAGAAAAACAAACATTCGACAAACAAATGATATCATTGTCTCCAAACAATGAAACATTGTCTGTGATACTGTAGAACCATCAAACTCATCTCTGGACCTCGAAGCCAGTTCCACTGTGTTTTTTCATCTTTCCACTCTAATCATTTTACATTTTTGTCATTAAGCAGACACTTATCCAGAGTGACTTACAGTAGTGGATGAATACGTCTTCGTACTGTTTTGTACTGGGCATCAACCCACAACCCTGGTGTTGCAAGCATCATGCTCTACCAACTGAGCCACATGGGACCTAACCAGGGACTTGTTTAGACCTGGGACACCAGGTGGGTACAATTCATTATCAGGTAGAACAGAAAACCAGCAGGCTCCAGCAGGGTAAGTGTTGAATTCCCCTGGTGTAGAATGTCTGTATATACTGCAGACACAGAGAAATTCCAAATGAACAGCTGCTTCCTAAATAGTAGAAAACAGCAGGAGAAACCCCATACCTATCATGTGTGCACCACTGACTACACACTGCACAGTGCATACTTCATTCATACTGCAGGGCTGAGAGCTCAGAGAAGCTTTTTTAATTCAATGCATGGAGCGCTTTCTCTCTCTCTCTCTCTCTCTCTCTCTCTCTCTCTCTCTCTCTCTCTCTCTCTCTCTCTCTCTCTCTCCACTCTGTATCCCTGTGTATTTGTGTTTCTCTGTGGGACCACTGCAGTAGCAGAGGGTTAGGCTACTGACTGAGAAACCACATGCCTCCATGTAAACAACACATGTACTATATGTATGGATAGATGTATGGGAGCAGCTCATCACAGTGTCTCTGGAGATAAACTGTTGTGCCTGGCTCGGGGCAAACTGCTGTGTGTTTGGTGGGAGAGAGAGAGAGATTGAGAGAGGGGGGTGAGAGAAGAGGGATTGAGATGGAAGGGTGAAGGGAGGGGCAGGTAGAGAGAAAGAGAGAGAAAAAGAAAGGTAAAGAGAGAGAGAGGAGTAGAGAAGAGGGGAGAGAGAGACTAATGCATTATTATAAAAAGGTTATAGGTGTTACTTTGACTCTAGTGAGGCCTTGTTGCTTTGCACAGTGGGTCCTGTGCGTGGTGTTGCTCTTAGTATAGTGTTCATAACATACCGCCCACAGTAACTTCATACACATTCATTCCTTTTGGGTCCTGCCTAGAAAAAGCAGTTTAAAGTGTAAGGTTTGGGCCCACGACAATGAAATGCTAGCCTTTCCTGTGAGGAGCAGTGTCTGACATTTCCAAAGTTCAACAGCCATTCAGTGGATGGTATTTGTTCGGAGTATAGGACACTGGGAACACAGCACACACTGTACCTATACAAACACACAGCAGCATTTAGAACACTGGCAGGAAGCCTTCTAGAATGTTAAAACATAAATATAGAACCCTGCTACTATTACTAATACTTTTGTATATGGTTACAGCAGCATGGCCATCCTACTGCATTATCTGATGGCAGAGGCAATGTCCAGAGACTAACACCAGAGAATGCTAACAGGGCCATACGCAAACTTCATCACCTTCAAAACCCCACACATTGTTGGTCAAGGTCATCGCTGAAGTTGTGGAACTGATCTGTGTCTGTGTGCGTGTTCCATGCCGGTGTTTTAAACCAGAGATCAGTTTCAATCTGGTAATTTCATGCCTCCGTCCGTCCTGTGCTCCTGTAGGAAGTCTCCGCTGAGCTCTGGGGGAATCGCAGGAAATTGTCGGCAGCACCCCGTTGTGTCCTCCCTAATCCAGCCGTCACACCCCCTGGTTCCCACCCAGACCTCCATGCACGTGTGTGTGTAAGGTGGACACACAGAGAGAAGCAGCCTGATAGTAGTCCCCAGAAACAGTGAGCCTCTCTCTCCTCGGCTCTTTCTCTTTTATCACTGCATAACACAAAATAAGAAAACAGCACACGAACACTTTGCTACACTATGGGAAAAGTGCATGTACCCAAAGCTGTCTGTAGGACTCATCATGAGGGGACGCAGTTGCTCGTGGGTCTGCGGACCCACATCCATACCCCCTCCCCCCTCCCTATTGTGAGCAAAACATTTTAGTTGCCCCCCTCTTGATAGTGGAGCTACATTTTTTTTACGTTTTAGATTTCCTTTTAATGCAATTCTACACATTTTGCCATGGGACAGAGAGAAGATTTAGTAATTTTATAACTCATTTATTGCAATTCTACACATTTTGCAATAGGGTGTAGAGAAATGTTTGCAGTTTTTAATATGATATCACTGCCAGGTTATTCGACCATAATAACAAGTTTAGATAGTTGGCCACTAAATTAATTTAACAATCGAAAACAATGTTACCTGACCTGTCAGCAATTTTGTTTTTAGATTGCTAAATTGACTGACATAACAAGTGACTGATGTAACCGATGTGAAATGGCTGGCTAGTTAGCGGGGTGCGCGCTAATAGCATTTCAATCGGTGACATCACTCGCTCTGAGACCTTGAAGTAGTTGTTCCCCTTGCTCTGCAAGGGTCACGGCTTTTGTGGAGCGATGGGTAACGATGCTTCGAGGGTGGCTGTTGTCGATGTGTGCAGAGGGTCCCTGGTTCGAGCCCAGATAGGGATGAGGAGAGGGACGGAAGCAATACTGCTACACTGACATAACAAAAATATAAATGCAACATGCAAACACTTTGAAGATTTGACTGAGTTACAGTTCATATACTTCGGGTGGTAGGTAGGCTAGTGGTTAGAGCGTTGAATCCCTGAGCTGACAAGGTAAAAATCTGTCGTTCTGCCCCTGAACAAGGCAGTTAACCCACTGTTCCCCGGTAGGCTGTCATTGTAAATATAAATTTGTTATTAACTGACTTGCCTGGTTAAATACAGGTAAAATAAGGAAGTCAGTCAATTGAAATAAATAAATTAGGCCCTAATCTATGGATTTCACATGACTGGGAATACAGATATGCAGCTGTTGGTCCCAGATATCTTAAAGAGAAAAGTAGATGTATGGATCAGAAAACCAGACAGTATCTGGTGTGACCACCGTTTGCCTGGTGTGACATCTCCTTCACATAGAGTTGATTGGGCTGCTGATTGTGGAATGTTGTTGGGGTATTGGTGGAACTGGAACACACTGTCTCACATGTTGATCCAGAGCATCCCAAACATGCTCAAGGAGTGACATGTCTGGTGAGTATGCAGGCCATGGAAGAACTGGGACATTTTCACATTCCAGGAATTGTGTACAAATCCCTGCGACATGGGGCCGTGCATTATCATGCTGAAACCTGAGGTGATGACAGTGGATGAATGGCACGACAATGGGCCTCAGGGTATCATCACGGTATCTCTGTGCATTCAACTTGCCATTGATAAAATGCAATTGTGTCGGATGTGGAGGTCCTGGACTGGCGTGGTTACATGTGTTCTGCGGTTGTGAGGCCGGTTGGACGTACTGCCAAATTCTCTAAAATGACATTGGAGGTGGCTTATGGTAGGGAAATTAAAATGAGACTATCTGGCAGCAGCTCTGTTGGACATTCCTGCAGTCATCATGCCAATTGCACGCTCCCTGTTGTGTGACAAAACGGCACATTTTAGAGTGGCCTTTTATTGTCCCCAATACAATGTGCACCTGTGTAATGATCATGCTGTTTAATCAGCTTCTTGATAAGCCACACCTGTCAGGTGGATTATCTTGGCAAAAGAGGAAGGCTCACTAACAGAGATGTAAACAAATTTGTGCACAACAACAAGTGTTTTGTGAGTATGGAAAGTTTCTTGGATCTTTTATTTCAGCTCATGAAACATGGGACCAACCCTTTACATGTTGCGTTTATATTTTTGTTCAGTATATATATGGATATATATAACTAAGGCGAGTTTTCCTCTCTCTTTTTCTAGGCCCAACGGCTGTTTCCTTGTCTCTTCACGCCTCCGCCTTGTAGATATCTGTCATTTCTTTGGGTTCGGCCTCATTTAATTTCTGTGATGTCGGACCAGGCCCGAACTCGGGCTTCATCTCACCGGCTTGGGTCGGACTGGGATCGAATTTTCAGTTCAGATGAGAGCCCTAAACTGCATTCAGGTCTCATGTGCAGTCTGGCAGTGTCAATAATTCATATGCTATAGGCTAAAGGCTTCCATGCGACAACCTGTTTGCATGAGGGGTTATTTAATTTTTGGGCCAATTCACTACTAAACGTTGTGTATTTTGTGGAATTGTATTATTAGTATGACATTGGGGAACATGTTGTAATTTTTCAGGTCTTGTCATATAATTTTTTCATGAAATGTGAAGAGTGACCCCAGGACAGTCCCAGGATTCCGTGCTCATCCCTACCAGGTGGTAGCCGGCTAGTAACCATGACTAAGGTTGAGAGCACGGTACTGGGCAGAGGCCGGCTAGGAACCATGACTAAGGTTGAGAGCACGGTACTGGGCAGAGGCCGGCTAGGAACCATGACTAAGGTTGAGAGCACGGTACTGGGCAGAGGCCGGCTAGGAACCATGACTAAGGTTGAGAGCATGGTACTGGGCAGAGGCCGGCTAGTAACCATGACTAAGGTTGAGAGCACGGTACTGGGCAGAGGCCGGCTAGGAACCATGACTAAGGTTGAGAGCACGGTACTGGGCAGAGGCCGGCTAGGAACCATGACTAAGGTTCAGGGCACGGTACTGGGCAGAGGCCGGCTAGTTACAATGACTAAGGTTCAGGGCACGGTACTGGGCAGAGGCCGGCTAGTTACAATGATTAAGGTTCAGGGCACGGTACTGGGCAGAGGCCGGCTAGTTACAATGACTAAGGTTCAGAGCACGGTACTGGGCAGAGGCCGGCTAGTTACAATGACTAAGGTTCAGAGCACGGTACTGGGCAGAGGCCGGCTAGTTACAATGACTAAGGTTCAGAGCACGGTACTGGGCAGAGGCCGGCTAGTTACAATGACTAAGGTTCAGAGCACGGTACTGGGCAGAGGCCGGCTAGTTACAATGACTAAGGTTCAGAGCACGGTACTGGGCAGAGGCCGGCTAGTTACAATGACTAAGGTTCAGAGCACGGTACTGGGCAGAGGCCGGCTAGTTACAATGACTAAGGTTCAGAGCACGGTACTGGGCAGAGGCCGGCTAGTTACAATGACTAAGGTTCAGAGCACGGTACTGGGCAGAGGCCGGCTAGTTACAATGACTAAGGTTCAGAGCACGGTACTGGGCAGAGGCCGGCTAGTTACAATGACTAAGGTTCACAGCAGGGTACTGGGCAGAGGCCGGCTAGTTACAATGACTAAGGTTCAGAGCATGGTACTTGGCAGAGGCCGGCTAGTTACAATGACTAAGGTTCAGAGCACGGTCCTGGGCAGAGGCCGGCTAGTTACAATGACCAAGGTCAAATCAAATCAAATCAAATGTATTTGTCACATACACATGGTTAGCAGATGTTAATGCGAGTGTAGCGAAATGCTTGTGACAACCTCCCCGCAGGCTGGTAGCTGGTCACGTAATGTGATGAAGGAGAGATTTCAGATCAATCCTTTATTTTCTTAGTATCCCTCAGTATTTCCCACAGAGTTAGCCGCTAGAACACCACAACATGACTCTTATAAGTCCTCAACAGATGAAAGTAAGAAAGATAAACCATTCATGTGCGTGTGTGGGTGTGTGTGTGTTCAGCAGCTGAAGTTTTGTTAGATAATTAGGCTCTCAGAGGCTCTAGATAGATGGTACTCCAATTCTGAAAGAGAGTAGGGAATTCTCCCAATCACAGTGCAGGGGTATCCAACAGGTCGATCGCGAGCTACCGATGAGATCCTCGCCAAACAATTATGAAAGTACATGCAATTTTCATGTGTTCCACTACAAACAGTCTTAAACAAATCTCACAAGTATCAGACACCGCAAGCTCTCAGCCATGTCTAATCATGGCAACATTGACATTATCCCAACCCGGGGTAGCCACTATTGGCTTCGAAAGCCAAACCTAACACAATATCTGACAATTCATTTCCAGAAATATTGCCTCCGTCTGCCTGTGTAGTGTGTGCGTTTGCCTATCACTCCGTGTGTAGCCAGTTGATGAGGTAACCTTCTTGTGGGTTGACAGAAACAATTCCCCAAAACATTTAATTGAGAGGGTTAACTGCAATGTAGGCTTACCTGGCAGAAGTATATCATGAATGAATATATCATATGTAGCTATTATTTGTTATTTGCAAACTTTGCCATGAAATGAGCAGCAGCAGTACATAATCATCACTAGACCAGCACATTAGACAGCACGTTACATACTAGCTAGACCCACAATTAAAGGGCCAGTTGCACAATTAAAGGGGAATTACACAAAAAAATCCAAACTTATTTGTTTTCTTCCAGGCTTAAAACATTGTCTTCTGATGTGATTTAAGAATTGACATGGACTCAGAACATCCAATTTCCTTGTTTCTCTCTGAACAATTACAATTTGGATAAATAAAATAAGACATTTTGGATAAAAAATGACAGATTCTTCAGGGGCCCCCCATTTACCAGCTATATTGACAGATAATATTGTGCACTACTTTCTCCTGTACACTGATCTCCCAGGGAAGAGTTGAAGGGGAGAGGAGAAGAGAAGGATGCACCTTTTTGAAAGCTAGAAAAAAATTACTAGCCTGGGACATGCTGAATTTGAAAAAAAGTAGCTCTCATGCTAGAAAAGGTTAGAGACCACTGCTCTAGTGTGTGTCCGTGAGGGATAATGTGTGATGTATGAAGAGAAGCATGAGAAGGTGTACTTTATACTTGAGTGTATGTTTGTGTGTGTGTGCGTGTGTAGTACAAGTTGTGTGAAGGTGTCCTGTGGAGATCACTGTAGGAGGCTCAGATGGAAGACCTGTCAATCAACAAGCTCCCTCAGCGAGGTGTGAAACTGTCAAACATTGTCGTGTGTGTTGTGTGTGTGTGTGGTGCCAGTGAGTTCCCAATGTATGTGTGTGTCTGTGTGTGTCTGTTCTCACTCTGATGGTTTACATGTAATGAACATACAGTCAGTGTGCTAGCAATATACATGCTCTATATTACAGATATGCATGCTCTATATTACAGATATACATGCTCTATATTACAGATATACATGCTCTATTACAGATATACATGCTCTATATTACAGATATCCATGCTCTATATTACAGATATGCATGCTCTATATTACAGATATACATGCTCTATATTACATATATCCATGCTCTATATTACAGATATCCATGCTCTATTACAGATATAATGCTCTATATTACAGATATAAAGCTCTATATTACAGATATACATGCTCTATATTACAGATATACATGCTCTATTACAGATATACATGCGCTATTACAGATATACATGCTCTATATTACAGATATACATGCTCTATATTACAGATATACATGCTCTATATTACAGATATACATGCTCTATTACAGATATACATGCTCTATATTACAGATATACATGCTATATATTACGGATATACATGCTCTATATTACAGATATGAATGCTCTATATTACA
Source organism: Oncorhynchus gorbuscha (assembly GCF_021184085.1). NCBI lineage: Eukaryota > Metazoa > Chordata > Actinopteri > Salmoniformes > Salmonidae > Oncorhynchus > Oncorhynchus gorbuscha. The sequence continues at coordinate 83,869,918 of NC_060181.1, read as the reverse complement.
GATATACATGCTCTACATTAGAGATATGCATGCTCTACATTACAGATATACATGCTCTACATTAGAGATATGCATGCTCTATATTACAGATATACATGCTCTACATTACATATATACATGCTCTATATTACAGATATACATGCTCTATATTACAGATATACATGCTCTACATTACAGATATGCATGCTCTACAATCAAATTGTGCCAGCTGAGAAACAGTTGTGTGTGGCACTGCAGAGGAACGTCGGTGGGTGAACTCAGATGGGGCCCTTGGAAAGATGACACCCAAAAGTATTATTTTCTGATATAAAGATGACGCTGTTTCAACATAAAATGGATTGCAACTTGCAAAACATGCTGGAAGGAAATCAGACACCGGCACCAATTTCCTACTTTGTTCGATATTTGAAGCTGCACAAAGAATGGTAAGTCGTGGCTAATATAGCCGACAGCTATATATTTTTTTACTGGTGTATCATGTAGGCTCACGTAACGATAAATCAGCCTACAAACAGTCAGTCAGTGCGGGAACGTGATCATTATTGCACCCAAGATTGAGCTACAACTGGCCAGGCAGTGGGTAGCCTAAATCCTGCCTGATGTTACTGCTGTTCCTAAAATCATTGACATACATCAGCCTACTGTAACCACACAGAGTGTTTGTGTGTTAAGGTTGGGTGATTGTGTACAAGCCTTCATCGCCTGATTGCGCCCCATAGCGATTCTCGATAGTCGATCATTAGTGGGGGGGTGTGTCTTTCTCATGGCTACCCATGTATTTCCATGGAAATATAACGTTTATTTGGAAAGTAATATACAGTTGAAGTCTGAGGTTTACATTCACCTTAGCCAAATACATTAAAACTCAGTTTTTCACAATGCCTGACATTTAATCCTTGTCGAAATTCCCTGTCTCAGGTCAGTTAGGATCATCACTTTATTTTAGGAATGTGACATGTCAGAATAATAGTAAAGAGAATTATTTATTTAATCTTTTATTTCTTTCATCACATTCCCAGTGGGTCAGAAGTTTACATACACTCAATTAGTATTCGGTAGCATTGCCTTTAAATTGTTGAACTTGGGTCAAACGTTTCCACAACCTTCCCACAATAAGTTGGGTGAATTTTGGCTCATTCCTACTGACAGAGCTGGTGTAACTGAGTCAGCTTTGTAGGCCTCCTTGCTCGCACACACTTTTTCAGCTCTGCCCACAAATTTTCTATAGGATTGAGGTCAGGGCTTTGTGATGGCAACTCCAATACCTTGACTTTGTTGTCCTTAAGCAATTTTACCACAACTTTGGAAGCATGCTTGGGGCCATTGTCTAATAGGAAGACCCATTTGCGAACAAGCTTTAACTTTAACTGATGTCTTGAGATGTTGCTTCAATATATCCACATAACTTTCCAGCCTCAACGTGCCATCTATGTTGTGAAGTGCACCAGCCCCTCCTGCAGCAAAGCACGCGGACAACATGATGCTGCCACCCCCGTGCTTCAAGGTTGGTTCTTTGGCTTGCAAGCCTCCCGATTTTCCTCAAAACATTATGGCCAAACAGTTCTATTTTTGTTTCATCAGATCAGATGACATTTCTCCAAAAAGTACGATCTTTGTCCCCATGTGCAGTTGCAAACCGTAGTCTGGCTTTTTTTGGTAGTTTTGAGGCAGTTGCTTCTTCCTTGCTGAGCGGCCTTTCAGGTTATGTCAATATAGGACTCATTTTACTGTGGAGATAGATACTTTTGTACCTGTTTCCTCCAACATCTTCACAAGGTCCTTTGTGTTGTTCTGGGATTGATTTGCACTTTTTGCACCAAAGTACGTTCATCTCTAGGAGACAGAACACGTCTCCTTCCTAAGCGGTATTATGGCTGTGTGGTCCCATGGTGTTCATACTTGCGTACTATTGTTTGTACAGATGAATGTGGTACCTTCAGGCATTTGGAAATTGCTCCCAAGGATGAACCAGACTTGTGGAGGTCTACAAATTTTTTTGTGAGGTCTTGGCTGATTTCTTTTGATTTTCCCATGATGTCAAGCAAAGAGGCACTGAGTTTGAAAGTAGGTCTTGAAATACATCCACAGGTACACCTCCAATTGACTGAAACTATGTCAATGAGCCTATCAGAAGCTTCTAAAGCCATGACATAATTTTCTGGAATTTTCCAAGCTGTTTAAAGGCACAGTCAACTTAGTGTATGTAAACTTCTGACCCACTAGAATTGTGATAAAGTGAATTATAAGTGAAATAATCTGTCTGTAAATAATTGTTGGAAAAATGACTTGTGTCATGCACAGAGTAGCTGTCCTAACCGACTTGCCAAAACTATAGTTTGTCAACAAGAAATTTGTGGAGTGGCTGAAAAACACATTTTAATTACTCCAACCTAAGTGTATGTAAACTTCCAACTTCAACTGTATACAGTATATAGATATTTTTAATAGCATTCATGATTTGTTTAAATGTAATATACTTCCACTTCTCTCTTGTTAAAAATATGAAATGGTATTACATTTGGTGAAGTGCACATTATGACTTGTTTAGGACTCGAAACTCAAAGTTTAGGACTTGAGACTTGACACTTGACAGTCTTGACTTGAGACTTGACTCGGACTTGCCTGTCTTGACTTGGGACTTGACTTGGGACTTGAGTGCTAAGACTTGAGACTTACTTGTGACTTGTAAAACAATGACTTGTTCCCATCTCTGTTACATACAGTGCATTCAGAAAGTATTCAGACCCCTTGACTTTTTCCACATTTTGTTACATTACAGCCTTATTCTAAAATTGATTAAAAAAATTTAAAAGGACATGGCAATATCACATTTCTGTAAGTATTCAGACCCTTTTCTCAATACTTTGTTGAAGCACCTTTGGCAGTGACTACAGCCTCGAGTCTTCTTGGGTATGACGCTACACACCTGTATTTGGGTTGTCTCAAGGTTTAAAATTATATTTTTTTACCTGTTTTCCTCTCCTTCATCTACACTGATTGAAGTGGATTTAACAAGGTATCATGGCTTTCATCCTGATTCACCTGGTCAGTCTATGTCATGGAAAGAGCTAATATTTTGAGCTGATGAAGGCCTTGGTTTGTTACAGAGAAACAAGCTCTTCATACTCAACTGCCTTTTTCTTACAAGAATATGGCACTGCCACATTTCATCAATTTATTTCATTGGTAAATGGCCTGAGTGAACTATCTTCATTCATCCACCATCTTTGACTGTACCTGTTGTGATAGGCTTGTCCAAGAATGTGGCACTGCCATATTCTTGTAAGAAAAAGGCAGTTGAGTATGAAGAGCTTGTTTCTCTGTAACAAACCAAGGCCTTCATCAGCTCAGCTCAGCTCATTTCTGCTCAGCTCAGCACACAAACTCTAGACATCTGTCAACCAATCCCTTCCCTCGATCGGCAACCCTCAGTGGTTTCCATGGGCAACCCTACCACGACAGGTACAGTCAAAGATGGTGGATGAATGAAGATAGTTCACTCAGGCCATTTACCAATTAAAGAAATGGTCAGTTCCGGGTGTCTTCCATAGACACCAATAGCAACTGGGTCTGGTCTACTTAGATCATTGACTTTCATTGAACCAGAAAAAAACAGAAGAAAAAAAAGAGTGTGTGGGGTTTCTCACTTCCTTTTCCATTTCTGTACAGTATGCTCTGGGTGTAGTGGGTGTAACCTACTGTGTGGCAGGGCCAATCAAATGCCTCTTTAGTTAGTTTGGTCCAATGACTGCATAGTGAGAGCGATACAGAGGGGAACCAATCAGGTCCCAACACTGTGCTAATGGTAGTCCTAGGAGATGCTCTTAACCACACAGACTTACTGTAAGTGTATCCAATACAGCAAAGCACACATTTCATCAGTAAGGGGTCTCGGTACTGCTGTAAACCTATATTTAGAAGCAGGAATGCTGCAAATGTAATGAACTGAACTGAGGTGATTCTCACTCTGCATGGCAGAGAAGGGAGAGAAGGGGAAGAAGGGGGAGATGGGAGGAGGTACAGTGTTGAGCACAGTAAGATTATGGATTGGGGAGGGATTTTGGCTCTGCAGAGGAAGATGTGTGAGTAATCGGGGAAGGGGGGGTTGATGGTTGAACTATGGATTAGGCCTCTCTCTCGCTGTCTCTCATTCTCTACCCCCCATCTTTCTCTCTACCTGTTCCCCTGCTCTCCCTCTCTCTGTCGCCCTGCCCCCCCCCTCTCTGTCTTTCAATTCAATTCAAGGCATGGGAAACATATGTTAACATTGCCAAAGCAAGTGAAGTAGATAATAAACAAAAGTGAAGTAAACAATACAAATTTACAGTAAACATTAGACTCACAGTTCCAAAAGAATAAAGACATTTCATATGCCATTTTATGTCTATTGTGGAAGGACCACCACACACTATATACAGTGTTGTAACAATGTGCAAATAGTTAAAGTACAAAAGGGAAAATAAATAAACATAAACATGGGTTGTATTTACAATGGTGTTTGTTCTTCACTTTTCTTGTGGCAAGAAGTCAAAAATCTGTTATGCTACTGCTACTGTTAAGGCACACTGTGGTATTTCACCCAATACCTCCCTGCCCCCCCCCTACTTCATTGCCCCATTTACATGGAAATGGATTTTGTGATGCCGGCATACAACAACACAACACAAGATATTACATGCAGTACAGAAAACTGGAAAGTTATCACACAAGGCACACATTTACATTTTCACCTATACAAAGCCTTCGCGGCCTATTGTCCAAACGTGTATTGGGCATCTGTCCTATGTTCCACTGCTCAGCAGCCTCATGGCTGATGGAATAAAACTTGCCTCCCCCTTTCCCGAGACAAGTTCTAATTACCATTATAAGCCTGAGAGCTTTTTCACTGCGAAAGAATCCTGTCATTTTTCTCTTTCCCCAGTCTGTCGCTCCCTTCTCTCCGTTTATTCTGCTGCCCTGATGATCCGACGGGGGAAATGTAAGACTTTAATTACTGGTAAAAATTACAGTCTTTTGTGAACAGGTACTCTGTCGCCCTTCCTTTCATCCCCCCTCTGCTGCGTTAATCGTCCCCATTTGATGACATAATATGGGCTTTGTCCACGCAGCAGCGGAGAGCGGGCCCATTATAGCACGAAACGTATTGTGGAGGATTAGGTAGATGATGTGATGAGCTGAACGGCTTTTCATTTTCTCCTGTAATAACACTGCCGTGAACACAGGGAGGGGCTAGAGCGAGAGGTTTAGCTAGCAACAAGTGGTGCCCACCTAACACAGACCTCCATCACACCCCGTCACATCCCCAACCACACCTACACCCCTGGTCCTGTCCCACGACTAGGTGACACTACCCACAATAGGGACAGAAAGACCATTATGGGAAAAAAATGATAATTATTTCAGTATTGTTCCATTGTTCTCTTTAACCACAAACTCCATTTTAACCCCACTCTCTTTTTATTTTCTCCTCTTTCTCTCTTCGTTGGCCAAATCGAAAGGCACCATGTTCACGTGAAACATCCCTCTTTGATATAAGACAAAAGAAAACTCCACTTCTCTACAAAGACACAGGTTATTGTATTCCCTCAACACACTGTGCGGATGTTTGTCCCTGAAGAGACCGCATCAGTCAACCTCTCCACCACCAAGAATGTTTTTCTGCCTCTCTATTGCTGCTCTCCAAATGAGTGTGTACTCAGGGTCAACTCTCTCTCTGCCTGTCTAAAAGTCTCAGGCCAAAGTCTTAATGCCTAGTCGAGGAGAGAAAACAACCCCACATGACCATAAAGAGCCAGTAAAGGGGGGTAGAGAGAGGGATTGAGGGAGAGACAAAGAGATCGAGAAGGAGAGAGATAAAGTGATGCAGAGGGACATAGAAGGAAAGAGAGAGAGGGCGGCTGTAATTGGCTCGTGTCCAGGGGGCTGGAGGCCAATTAAATATTGTGATCTGAACGGTTGACGAGGAACATCACTTTAACGACCCTGAATAGGCCTGGCTGCAGGCACCGACCCACTGACCACAACGTCAGCCCAGGATACAGTATACAAGACAAAGAGCTATAGTACACATCTAATACTGTAGAACTGCTACAACTGACCACTCAGTCAAACCAGGACATGGTATACAAGAGATATAGCTACTGCATTATGGGTTCTGTAGTACATCATGCTACACACGAAATACTACCTTTTAGGCTTTTACTGACCACACAGTCAACTCAGGAGAGACATAGGTCTTTACCTCAAGACATCCTCACCATGTTCCAGTAAGGTTGCTGGATCGAATCCCCGAGCTGACAAGGTACAAATCTGTCATTCTGCCCCTGAACAAGGCAGTTAACCCACTGTTCCACGGTAGGCCGTCATTGTAAATAAGAATTTGTTCTTAATTGACTTGCCTAGTTAAATAAAATGTAAAAAATATACAATGTTGAAAAGGACGAATATCTCTCCTCATCCTCTTCCACCTCCCACAAGTCATTCTCTGCTTCTCTCATCTCCCAGCATCCCCTTTTCATCCCTCCATCTCATCTTCAACCTCATATCTCACTCTTCACCTGCAGATGAGAAACTCTTAAATCCCCTCTTCATCCCCTCTATGGATCCTCCAGACATCTCTGTCCCCCATCTTCCTCTTTACATCTCTTCCTCTGAACACCACCTCCATCAAATCCCTTGTTTTATCTACTTAATCAGGAGGCAGGAGGCAGTACAAAGACCCACTTTAAGAAACTGGAGGCACTTCAAATGTATTGCTTAAGAAATTAAAAAGGTCCTACCGGACAATATTCATCATGTTCAGATGGGATTCTTAAAAGGAAGATATATTGGAGACCACATTAGACAACTGAAGGAATAATTCAAAATGAATTAGAATCCAGGGAAACCAGGTATAATCTTTATAGTAGATTTTGAGAAAGCCTTCAATACAGTACATCTATAATCTGTTTAAGTTCCTAGATTTTTTCTACTTTGGAGAATCTCTCATAAAATGGGTAAAAGTCATGTACAACAGTTCTTTATGTAAAGTCATAAATAACTGTTACTTCTCTGAGAACTTTGAATCGTCAACAGGAATAAAACAAGATTGCCCTCTGTCACCATACTTATTTATTACGGCCATTGAACTGTCACCTACAAAATATCAATGAACAACATTAAGGGGCTAAACATGTATGGTATAGAGACAAAAGCGTCAATGTATGTTGATGATTAAACCTTGTGTGTCCATAATGTGTCCAGTTTCTCTGGACTACAGGTAATCAAGGAGGTGAAGGAGTCCAGGTGAGTGTCATAATGCGCATATGATGGTGAAAGGTGTGCGACATAACGAGCAGCCTGGTGACCTAGAGGCCGGAGAGGGAGGACAGGTGACAATAACATATAAATGCCTCATGACCTTAGTTCAATTGTTGTACCCGACTAGAGCCCAACATAGAAGCTTGTTTTACTCCAATGTTTGCAAACAAACTTAATGTAAACATGGTTAAAACTATAATGTTTATATCATTGATGGTCTGTCCTTGCGTCCATATTGCCGTCTATAAATTTGAGTGGTTACATTTCTCCAGCCCCATCATTCAGCTTTTTTAAATGCTTTTTGTATCAATGATGCAAAACGCAACATACCTGCTGTATTTCTTTCTTTTCAAAGTGATGTCTTGAAAACTTGATTGCTGACATGCGAAACATGTTGGGACTATATCAAGAATGGACTAATGAAACAAAGGCCAGAGAGGAGGACAGGTACAATAACATATAAATGTAAATAGTCCATGTGGCCATTTGATTACTTGTTCAGCAGTTTTATGGCTTGGGGGTAGAAGCTGTTAAGGAGCCTTTTGGACCTAGACATGGCGCTCCGGTACTGCTTGTCATGCGATAGCAGAGAGAACAGTCTATGATTTAGATGACTGGAGTCTTTGACAATTTTTTGGGCCTTCCTCTGTCACGCCTAGTATATAGGTCCTGAATGGCAGGAAGCTTCTCCCCAGTGATGTACTGGACCATACGCACTACCCTCTGTAGCACCTTACAGTCAGATGCTGAGCAGTTGCCATAGCATGCGGTGATGCAACTGGTCAGGATGCTCTCGATGGTGCAGCAGTAGAACTTTTTGAAGATCTGGGGACCCATGCCAAATCTTTTCAGTCTCCTGAGGGGGAAAAGGTGTTGTGGTGCCCTCTTCACAACTGTCTCGGTGTGTTTGGACCATGATAGTTTGTTGGTGATGTGGACACCAAGGAACTTGAAACTCCCACCCGCTCCACTACAGGCCCGTCGATGTTAATGGGGGCCTGTTCGGCCCTCCTTTTCCTGTACTCCATGATCAGCACCTGAGCAAAATTTTGAGACTCATAGAAAAGGGTCCGAATACTTATGTAAATAAGGTATTTCAAAAAACTTGTATTAGTTTTGTCATTATGGGTATTGTGCTTAGATTGCTGAGGGGAAAAACGTATGTAATACATTTTAGAATAAGGCTGTAATGTAACAAAATGTTGAAAAAGTCCAAGTCAAGGGGTCTGAATTCTTTCCGAATGCACTGTATATATGATGAGCTAGAATACAGTATATATATAATAGAATACAGTATAGTATACAGTACCCTCCGTAATTATTGGGACAGTGATGCATTTTGTTTTTCTTTTGGCTCCACACTCCAAAACTTTGGATTTGGAATCCCTTTTTGTACATAACTAAGGTGAGTTCTCCGGCCTCTGCACTTTTTATAGGCCCAGTGGCTGTTTCCTTGTCTCTTCACTCCGCCCGCCTCCGCCGCGTTGTTCTCAACACCAGTTTCAATCAATAAAGCCTACTGTTTTCTAGAAATTGGGATTTTTTTTTGGTTCGGGCTTATTTCATTTCTGTGATGATCAATGGAAACAGGAAGCACCTGAGCACAATTCCGAGTCAAATAGCAAAGGGTCTGAATATAATTATGTAAAACATTACTAAAAACCTATTTTTGCTTTGTCATTATGGGGGTGTGTAGATTGATGAGGATTTGCAAAACAAATTGCAAACATCATTGAAGCTGGATATCTCCCTCACTAACTTTAAGCACCAGCTGTCAGAGCAGCTTACCGATCATTGCACCTGTACATAGCCCATCTGTAAATGGCCCACCCAAATATCTCATCCCCATACTGTCATTTATTTTTTTGCTGCTTTGCACCCCAGTATCTCTACTTGCACAAGCATCTTCTGCAAATCTATCACCCCAGTGTTTAATTGCTCAATTGTAATTATTTCGCCACCATGGCCTATTTATTGCCTTACCTCCCTAATCTTACTACGTTTGCACACACTGTATATATATTTTTCTATTGTGTTATTGACTGTACGTTTTTTTATCCCATCTGTAACTCTGTGTTGTTTGTGTCACACTGCTTTGCTTTATCTTTGCCAGGTTGCAGTTGTAAATGAGAACTAGTTCTCAACTGGCCTACCTGGTTAAATAAAGGTGAAATAAAAATAAAATAAAACATGTTTTTATTTAATCCATTTTAGAATAAGGCTGTAACGTAACAAAATGTGGAAAAGGGAAGGGGTCTGAATAGTTTCCGAATGCAGTGTAGATACAATGGTGGTGTACTGGGAAAGATGAGTTAGTCTGTGGACATCTAAGGGTTGGAGTTGAGATTGGAGTGTTCTGTGTATGTGAGCGAGGATAGCTGTGGGAAGCATTGGAGAACATATTTTTGTCCGTTGGTTTACTCCAATCAGGAGGGTGTTTGGGTTGGGTGGAAATAATGTAAAAACAATAGGGGGATTTTAAATTATGCAAACATTTAGTTTGATAGAACCCAAAAATCTATATTGAAGCTGATCTACCACCATAAAACAAAAAAAATCCCTTGCTTTATGGCTTCAGCGTCATCTCTCTCTCCTCTCATCTATCCTCCCGTTTTCTTACCTATTCTTCTCTCTGTTTAGGAGACCCTTCTCCCTCTTGATCACCATCTGCATCTTTATCCTCTCTCTTTCTCACTCTCCCAATATTTGTCCATCCTCTCTTTCTCTCCATCTATCTTGGTCATACACTGTCACACCCTGATCTGTTTCACCTGTCCTCGTTATTGTCTCCACCCCATCCGGGTGTTGCTTGTTTTCCCCAGTGTATTTATCCCTGTGTTTCCTGTCTCTCTGTGCCAGTTTGTCTTATATGTCCAAGCCTACCAGCAGTTTTCCCGGTTTCCTCCTTTGCCTTTTCTCCTTTTTCTAGTCCTCCCGGTTTTGACCCTTGCCTGTTCTGGACACTGTACCCACCTGCCTGACCATTCTGCCTGCCAAATCAAATCAAATCAAATTGTATTGGTCACATACACATGGTTAGCAGATGTTAATGCCAGTGTACCGAAATGATTGTGCTTCTAGTTCTGACCATGCAGTTATATATAACAAATAATCGAACAATTTCACAACAACTACCTTATACACACAAGTGTAAAGGAATGAATAAGAATATGTACATATAAATATATGGATGAGCGATGGCAGAACGGCATAGGCAAGATGCAGTAGATGGTATAGAGTACAATATATACATATGAGATGAGTAATGTAGTGAGTAATGGGTATTTAAACATTATATTAAGTGGTATTTTTAAAGTGACTAGTGATACATTTATTGCATCCAATGTTTTATTATTAAAGTGGCTAGAGATTTGAGTCAGTATTTTGGCAGCAGCCACTCAATGTTAGTGATGGCTGTTTAACAGTCTGATAGCCTTGAGATACAAGCTGTTTTTCAGTCTCTCAGTCCCAGCTTTGATGCACCTGTACTGACCTCGCCTTCTGGATGGTAGCGGGGTGAACAGGCAGTGGCTCGGGTGGTTGTTGTCCTTGATGATCTTTTTGTCCTTCCTGTGACATCGGGCGCTGTAGGTGTCCTGGAGGGCAGGTAGTTTGCCCCCGGTAATGCTTTGTGCAGACCTCACTACCCTCTGGAGAGCCTACGGTTGTGGACGGAGCAGTTGCCGTGCTGCGCCTTCTTCACCACGCTGTCTTTGTGGGTGGACCATTTCAGTTTGTCCGTGATGTGTACGCAGAGGAACTTAAAACTTTCCACCTTCTCCACTACCGCCCTGACCTCGAGCCTGCCTGCCACTCTGTACCTCCTGGACTCTGATTTGGTTATGACTCTTTTCCTGTCCATGACCATTCTCTTGCCTATTCCCTTTGGATTTATTAAACATCATAAACTCCCACTATCTGCCTCCTTTGTCTGCCTTTGGGTCTCGCCTAGTTTCATGACAGTACGAACTGGCAATGACAGACCCAGCAGACTTGGACCAGCTCCGCCACGCTGTCTCCCTGCAGGGAGCCACCATTGGGAGACATCAGGAGTTGGTACAGCACCTTTTGAAAGGGCTCAGGTCCTTGACGGAAGCCCACGACCATGGGTTAAAGGCTATTATGGACAAATCAGGGAGTTAGCTCAGACTGTCTGCTACCTCTGAAAAACAACAATCACCCAGTATTTTTTCCCCCAATCTGTGGTGAGTTTGTAGAACCTTTCCCGACTCCCCGTGAACCTCGCTTACCTCCTCCAGAGCAATATTCGGGGAATCCTGGTGCCCGCTGGGGTTTTATTCCTCAGTGCTCGCTTATTTTTTCAAAGATAGCGTATATAAGTACCCTAATGTCGGGAAGGGCACTCTCCTGGGCTTTGGCAGTTTGTGAACAACAGTCTGCCATTTGCGGTCATTTGGAGGAATTCTTGGCAGAGGTGAGAGAAGTATTTTTGAGTCTCCGGTATCCGGGAGAAAGTCGGCCAGCAAATTGCTTGACTTCCCGTAGTGTGGCAGACTACGCAGTGGACTTTCGCACTGCAGTCAAAGAATGTGAAGCCTGACACCCTCTCCTGCTTATACAGTTCCTCTGCCACACCCTTGACCTCTGAAACCATTCTTCCTACCTCATGCCTTTCTGCCAATGTAGATTGGGGTTTTGAGAACCTGCTCCGCAAGGCACAACGCTCCCAGCTTGGACCTGAAGGGGGCCCGGCTAACCGGCTGTTTGTCCCTAATCCAGTCCGGTCCCGGGTCCTGGAATGGGCTCATTCCTCCAGGCTGACCTGTCATCCAGGGTCCCGTCGTACACTAGCCTTCCTTCGACAATGTTTCTGGTGGCCCACAATGGTCTCTGACATTTCTGCCTTCGTCACTGCATGCACTGTGTGTGTGCTCAAAACAAGACTCCACGGCAAGCACCTTCTGAACTCCTGCAGCCACTACCAGTTCCTCATCGTCCCTGGTCTCATATCTCTGGACTTTGTCATTGGGCTCACTCCGTCTGATGGCAACACTGTCATTCTGACTGTAGTCGACCGGTTCTCCAAGGCCGCCCATTTCATCCCTCTCCCCAAACTACTTTCTGCTAAGGAGACGGCCCAGCCTATGGTGCACATGTCTTTGGGAACCATGTGTGCGTGAACTGGAGTTTGCCTCACGTTGTTTTTATCCGGTATTAGAAACAGTTTATGCCGTCTTAAATTTTATAGATTATTTACGTTTTATGGTACCTGAGGTTGGATTAGGAACATTGCTTGAAATGTTTGGACCAGGTTTACAGGTAACTTATTAGATACTTTGTAGGCATATCGGGCGAGTTGAACCGGTGTATTTCTGAATCAAACGTGCCAAATAAATTGACATTTTTGGGACATAAAGAAGGACATTATCGAACAAAAGGACCATTTGCAATGTTTCTGGGACATTTTGGAGTGGCAACAGAAGAATATCTTCAAAGATAAGGCCTTAATTATATTGCTATTTCTGACTTTTGCGGCGCACCTGCCTGGATGAAATATGATTTTCATGTGTTTGTATGCGGAGCGCTGTCCTCAGATAATCGCATGGTTTGCTTTAGCCGTAAAGCCTTTTTGAAATCTGACACAGTGGCTGGATTAACAAGAAGTTACCAATTATATGCATATCCTAGCTTCTGGGCCTGAGTAACAGGCAGTTTACTTTGGGCACGCTTTTCATCCGGACATGAAAATAGTGCCCCCTAGCCCAAAGAGGTTTTAAACTCCAAACATCTGTCTCTTGTCTCTGTATTTGGGTCTCACCTAGTGTCGTGATACACACCGAAAGAGAACTCTTGGAACACTTGCCCTATCTCTAATCTCTGTCCCTGCCCCTTGCTCTCCCTCTGGCCCCCACAGCTTTAGAGCCAGAACCTCAAATCTCCAAACCACTGTCTCCACTTCAATAAAGGCTTAGGCAGAGACACTGGCTACATGACTTATTGCTCTCTCTCCCTCTTAACCTCAGTCCTGTTTTCTCTCCAACTATCCACTCTCTCATTTCAATTGACATTTATCATCCTCTCTGTCTTTTTCGTATTAATTTCCCCACTCTCCCTTCCCTCCCTCTTTAACACATTCACTAGCATTGCATAGGGGTCGTTCCATAGGATTTCTGACGGCACTCCTTCTGATTTGAACAAAACCTTCCATACATGTTTGCCCGTGGTAGAAGCAGTCAGAAAGGGTCTTATTGGACCTGAATGCCAAAACATGCAGGAGATAAGGGTGCTCAAAGTTGACCCATTTTGCTTACCCCACCATACCATAAGACATTCATGTCTTCATCACTGGAAAAGAAAAACTCTTGTGTTTGATTTTATGTCATTCTTTTTACCTTAGTCAGATTTTTCTCATTTTCCCGATGTATTATAGACCCTATTTGACATAATCTGAGGTGTTTGTGTTGTGCCCACCATCAGTTGAATGTCTTGTGTTGTTCATATGGAACGACTCAGAAGGTTAGTTAGTAGTGAGAGAGAGTAAGTGAGAGTAACTGAGCGCAGATTAAGCTGTGGTCACAGTGGGTCCTGGTGTTGAGAAATCTAAATATGGTCTGACAAATGGCTGTGGCTGCATAGAGCAGGCTGGAAGGGAAGGGAATCTGCTTTGTTTACCCAGTAACTCAGCCTGACTTCCCCGGATAATTTGCGCCAGGAAAATGTAATCCTGGAAAAATACCTGTGGGATGGATCTCAGCAGAGCTACACCATAGTAGGGTTCTCGGGCCAATGAGAGAAGTCGTGAGGGAAAACAAGACGTTAATTACTTCAATGGTTTCCTTTGTGAGAGAGTGTGTGTGGAGGTGGGGGGTAGGGGAGGTACTCAGCACACACTAAGCCACTCCGATTATTATAAACACATACTCAGCCACACTAAGCCAATCCGATCATTATAAACACATACTCAGTACACACTAAGCCACTCCGATCATTATAAACACATACTCAGCACACACTAAGCCACTCCGATCATTATAAACACATACTCAGTACACACTAAGCCACTCCGATCATTATAAACACATACTCAGCACACACTAAGCCACTCCGATCATTATAAACACATACTCAGCACATATGATTGATTGATTACCCAAAACAAAGAAAACACATCCATTCATCTGTGGGCTTTAGGGAACACAGTTTATATCATGGACAACAGACTGATATAGTGATACAACACGCTGCACTACACCCAATGTCTCAATACAGACTCATAATCTATAGGTAGAGCCAGACAACTCCCCTGGCCGTGTGACCTGAACAGGAAAACTCCATGCCAGAGTTATGACCTTTATTGTTTCATGGTCAGGCCACTTGCCCTGTCCTATACAGCGCTACACTGTACACACAGCTCTATCTAAACCAGGGATGTGCAACTTTTGAAAGCAAGTTTGTTGTAATTCTAAACATTTTGCCATGAAGAAGAGAGAAGATTTGGCAATTTTATGAGTAATTTCATGCAATTCTATTCAATTTGCCATGGAGTTGAGAGAAACATTTGCAGTTTTATAGCTAATATCCTGCAATTCTACACATTTTGCCATAGGGTGGAGATAAATGTTTGCAGTTTTTAATATGATGTCTGAGTGAGAGTGACTGACAAAATCAATGGTAAGCCCCAGCTGCTAGACTAATTTACCAATCTAAAAACATTTGAGCTGACATGAGATAATTGAGTGACTGTCAGTGACTGACATAACAGAAAAACTGCTGATGCACAACCACATTTCAAAATTGCATCTTGTGTATTCTACTATTGTAACTCTCAACAGTTACCCAATTTGTAAGTCGCTCTGGATAAGAGTGTCTGCTAAATGACTTAAATGTAATGTAAATGTAGTTGAGACCCCGACTGAGTTCCATATTTTGATCCGCGGGCCAACAAAAGGAGGAAGGCACGCAACGCGGGCTGCCAGTTTCCCATCCCTGGCCTAAACCATGGGCTTGGGTCATTCAAAAGAAAAACAGACAGACACATCATATCACATATCACACATATTTTCACATATCCTGCCCTTATTTCTTAGGATCATTACATGATAAGAACAAACAGTGGTGGAGCACGTTGCCATGGTCACCCAAAAGTCAACTTTGCCTTTTCCAGCATGCCTCTGAGCACAAAGAACAGTTATTTTGAATTATCGCTGGAGAATGGAGACTTCTCTGATGCACAGTATGTGTCTCTCTCTGTGTGTGTGTGTGTCTCTCTCTGTGTGTGTGTGTGTGTGTGTGTGTGTGTGTGTGTGTGTGTGTGTGTGTGTGTGTGTGTGTGTGTGTGTGTGTGTGTGTGTGTGTGTGTGTGTGTGTGTGTGTGTGTGTGTGTGTGTCTCTGTGTGGGTGTGTCTCTGTGTGGGTGTGTCTCTGTGTGTGTGTGTGTGTGTGTGTGTGTGTGTGTGTGTGTGTGTGTGTGTGTGTGTGTGTGTGTGTGTGTGTGTGTGTGTGTGTGTGTGTGTGTGTGTGTGTGTGTGTGTGTGTGTGTGTGTGTGTGTGTGTGCATACCTGTGTGTGGGAGAGACAGACAACCTCCAATCATCAGTAAACACGCCAACTCTCCAACACCACAGCCATCCTGTCTGAAAGTTCTCCCTCTATCTCGCCCCCTCTCTCTCTCTTACTCTATCTCGCTTTACAATGGTGTTTGTTCTTCACTGGTTGCCCTTTTCTTGTGGCAACAGGTCAAAAATCTTGCTGCTGTAATGGCACACTGTGGTATAGATATGGGAAATTGGATGTTTTTGACTTCTTTGTGGTTCTGTGTAATCTGAGGGAAATATGATTCTCTAATATGGTCATACATTTCTCTCTTTCTAAACCTCTCTCCATCTCTTCCTCCCTCTCTCTCTCCTTCTCATCCTCCCTCTCTCTTTCCCTCTCTCTCTCTCTGTTTCTTTCTCTCTCTCGGTCTCTCAATTCAATTCAATTCAAACATACACTATACATACAAGTATGTGGATACCCCTTCAAATGAGTGGATTTGGCTATTTCAGCCACATCCGGTGCTGACAGGTGTATAAAATTGAGCACACAGCCATACAATCTCCATAGAGAAACATTGGCAGTATAATGGCCTTTCTGAAGAGCTCAGTGTCTTTCAACGTGCCACCGTCATAGGATGCCACCTTTCCGACAAGTCAGTTCATCAAATTTCTGCCCTGCTAGAGCTGCCCGGGTCAACTGTAAGTACTGTTATTGTGAAGTGGAAACGTCTAGCAGCAACAATGGCTCAGAAGGGAAGTGGTAGGCCACACAAGCTCACAGAACGGGACAGCTGAGTGCTGAAGCACGTAGCGCGTAAAATTCTTCAGTTGCAACACTCACTACCAGGTTCCTAACTGCCTCCTGAAGCAAATTCAGCACAATAACTGTTCGTCTGGAACTTCATGAAATGGGTTTTCATGGCTGAGCAGCCGTACAAGATAACTATGCACAATGCTAAAGCATCGGCTGGAGTGGTGTAAAGCTTGCCGCCATTGGACTCTGGAGCATGGAAACGTGTTCTCTGGAGTGATGAATCATCGTCTGAGAGTCCAATGGACGAACTTGGGTTTGGCGGATGCCAGGACAACGCTACCTGTCCCAAGGCATAGTGCCAACTGTAAAGTTTGGTGGAGGAGGAATAAGGTTCTGGAGCTCTTTTAAATTATGTGGGCTATGCCCATTAGTTCCAGTGAAGGGAAATCTTACCGCTACAGCATACAATGACATTCACACAATTCTGTGCTTCCAACGTGGCAACAGTTTGGGGAATGTCCTTTCCTGTTTCAGCATAACAAGTGCACAAAGTGAGGTCCATACAATGTTTTTCTTTTTAGATCGGTGGGGAAGAACTAGACTGGCCTGCACAGAGCTTTGACCTCAACCCCATTGAACACATTTGGGGTGAATTGGAACTGTGAGCCTGGCCTAATCGCCCAACATCAGTGCCCGACCTCACTAATGCACTTCTGGCTAAATGGTTTTAGGTTTGAGGTTTTATTTTTTTGTACTAAAGAAAATCAGTGAATGACAAGACAGTACAGATTTTAAAAAAACTGGTAAAAACAGTATGCAGGTGAGGTTGGAAGCCCAAAAGGTCTGATATGAAAATCACACCACAAATACACAGTACCAGTCAAAAGTTTGGACACACCTACTCATTCAAGGGTTTAAATTAATTTTGACTATTTTCTACATTGTAGAATAATCAAAAAATATGAAATAACATACTGTATATGGAACCATGCAGTAACCAAAAAAGTGTCAAACAAATGTAAATATATTTTATATTTGAGATTCTTCAAAGTAGCCACCCGTTTGCCTTGATGACAGCTTTGCACACTCATGGCATTCTCTCAACCAGCTTCACCTGGAATGCTTTTCATCACAGCACTTGATGGTTTTGCGACTGAAATTCGCCGAATTGACTGACCTTCATGACTTAAAGTAATACTTATTTGAGCTGTTCTTGCCATAATATGAACATGGTCCTTTAACCAAATAGGGCTATCTTCTGTATGCCTCCTCTACCGTGTCAAAATACAACTGATTGGCTCAAACTCATTAAGAAGGAAAGAAATTCCACAAATGAACTAAGGCACATCTGTTAACCTCTTCAGTCGACCCGACACTCAGCTACTATCTGATAGCATGCACCCCCCAGAATAGCAGACCGTCACCTAAACAACAGATTTTGCGGTAGCCGGCGCTACCCAAAACGCAGAAATAAAATATAAAACATTCATTACCTTTGACGATCTTCTTTGTTGGCACTCCTAGATGTCCCATAAATATCACTATTGGGTCTTTTTTAGATTAAATCGGTCCATATATACCCTAAATATCGATCTATGAAGACTGTGTGATCAAGGAAAAAACAGCGTTTTAGAACGCAACGTAATTTTTCAAAATTAAAAAAGTTGACGATAAACTTTCACGAAACACTTCAAAATACTTTTGTAATCCAACTTTAGGTATTAGTAAACGTTAATAATCTATCAAATTGATCACGGGGCGATGTGTATTCAATAGCTCCACGTCTTGAAATCATGTTCAGAAATTTCTCATCCAAAACATCCTGTCGGAGACCGGAAGAAATGGGCTGTCTCTCGCTCGTTTGACCAAGAAACAAAGGCCAGGCAAATGACAAGACTGGCAACATCGTGTGGAAGCTGTAGGACTTGCAATCTCAGCTCCATGTAATTTGGTTTCCCATCAACAATACATGCAAGTGGCACATTGATATATTTTCCAGTTTACAGTGATCAGATTTTCTTGCGCTTTTCGATGAAACGCACGTTCTGTTATAGTCACAGCTGTGATTTAACCATTTTTAGAAACGTCAGAGTGTTTTCTATCCACACATACTAATCATATGCATATACTATATTCCTGGCATGAGTAGCAGGACGCTGAAATGTTGCACGATTTTTAACAGAATGTTCAAAAAAGTAGGGGGTCGACTTAAGAGGTTTTAACTGAAATGCATTCCAGTGACTACCTCATGAAGTTGGTTGAGAGAATGCCAAGAGTGTGCAAAGCTGTCATCAAGGCAAAGGGTGGCTACTTTAAAGAATCAATAATTATAAAATATATTTTTATTTGCTTAACACTTTTTTGGTTACTACATTTTGTAAGTCGCTCTGGATAAGAGCGTCTGCTAAATGACATGATTCCATATGTGTTATTTCATAGTTTTGTATTCTACAATGTAGAAAATAGTAAAAATAAAGAAAAACCCTTGAATGAGAAGGTTATCCAAAATGTTGACTGGTACTGTAGTCAAGGATTTTCTTAATTTTCTAAAAATAAATAAATAAATAATAATAATTTTGCATCTGTCACAGTGGTCAGGTATTCTGCTATGGTGTTCCCTCTGTTTAGGGACAGATAGCATTCCTATTTGCTCCATTATTTGGTTGATTCTTCCCAGTTTGTCAAATAGTTATGTTTTTGTTTTCTAATAATTTAGTTGGGTCTAATTGTGTTGCTGTCCTGGGGCTCTGTGGAGTCTGTTTGGTTTGTGAACAGAACCCAGAACCAGCTGGCTGATGGGACTCTTCTCCACATTAATCTCTCTGTAGGTGAGCGCTTTGCGGTGGAAGGTGTGGGCATTGTTTCTGGATTTTATTCATTAGCGGGTATAGACCTAATTCTACTCTGCATGCATCGTTTGGTGTTTTGCGTTGTACATGAGGGATATTTTTGCAGAATTCTGCATACAGATTAACAATTGGGTGTTTGTCCCATCTTGTGAATTCTGGTTGGTAAGTGGACAACAGACCTCACAACCATAGAGAGCAATGGATTGTGAAAACAATTGTAGTATTTTTAGCCAGATCCTATTTGGGATATTGAGTTTACATAGTATACATAACTCTGCATAATACAATACCAAATAAAATACATGATACAATACATTTAAGTGATAATGCCCTCGAAGCCGGTGTTTGAAGGATATATTGCCACAGGTGTTAGGCCCGAGATTAAGTTGTGGGCTGGCAAACCATGCCAATATATCCTCCAAACACCGGCTTCGAGGGTATTATCACTTTTATACAACAGGTTACCTGTCATCAAGGCATTTAGATTTAAAAAAAATGATTTACGTATTTTCATAAAAAATGTTATTTTGATGAATTTATTTGTAATACTAAATTCTTCCACAAGATATCATCCCGACACAAATCTAAGTTTGCTACCCAAGCCGGCTGGTCGTTCATTCTATCATTTTGGTTACCAGGGACGTGACCCAGTCGTTAAGGCCTTTTGTTCTGTGTCTTTGGACGCGACCCAGTCGTTCATTATAAATGTTCTTTTGTCATACTGGCTGGCAATGTTCCTATCCCTTGCTTGCTAGCTACCCAACTATGAGATCAATCCGTGTAAATATATTTTTTTGTATACTTTTCATTATATTTCAATCTCTTATTTTCCATTTTCGAATTAAATATTCCTTGAGGCAACCCGCCTCACCCAAAGTGGTACGGATCTTCTATTTTTTAGACCTTATAACTGGAACCTCCATCAGGAGCCAGCTAATTAGCTACTAGCTATTTAGTCACTGATAGCCACTTCTAGCGTTCTTTATCATTAGCTCAGACACCATCCGCTTTAGCCCGGATAGCCAGGATAATACCTGTCAGTCTGCACAGCTCGATATCAGCCCTGAGCATTGGACTGCTTTTTTTTCCCCACTACATCACCGGATTCCTGCCACAAGCTCTGGACGATTACACCGGATCATCGCAGCTAGCTAGCTGCTACTGAGTGGCTATTGTCCAGAAGCACGCACCAGTTAGCCTCGAGCTAGGCCGATCTCCTGGCTAGCAAACGAAGTACACCAATTACAACACCTCTCTTTCCAATTGGCCTGGACCCTTTGTCGACCGGAGCCCCGCCGATCCATCACGATGGGTCTGCTGGTCTGCAGACGTAAATCGGCCGATCCGTTCTCAACCGGCCTCTGCGTTGTGGATGTTGGTGAAGATCCATCTGTTATCCCCGGCCCGCTAGCTTCCTGAACTCTGTGTCTCCCGCCTGCCTAGCGTAATAATCGACTACCAAACGGCTCTGTTTCATCTATTGCTGCTCATTGGACCCTATGATCACTCAGCTACACAGCTGATGCCTGCTGGACTGTTCATTAACACAGTACTTCATTTTGTGTATCTGTCGGCCCCAGCCTCGAACTCAGGCCCTGTTTGTAGCTAATTGACCCTCTCTGCCCATTCATCGCCATTTACCTGTTGTTGTTGTCTTAGCTATTTACCCGTTGTTGTCTCACCTGTTTTAGCTCTCCCAATCAACAGCTGTGATTGCTTTATGCCTTTCTCTAATGTCAATATGCCTTGTATACTGTTGTTTAGGGCAGCTCTCATTGTTTTATTTTACTGTGGAGACCCTAGTCCCGCTCAACATGCCTCAGATAGCTGGCTCCCTTGTCCCCCATTGCCTGTTCCCCATGCACCAGATGACCAGTTCATATAGCCTTTAGCCGTACCCTCATCCTACTCCTCCTCTGTTCCTTTGGTGATGTAGAGGTTAACCCAGGCCCTGTAGCCCCCAGGCGCTCTCATTTGTTTACTTCTGCATCCGTAAAAGCCTTGGGTTCTTGCATGTTAACATCAGAAGCCTCTTCCCTAAGGTTGCTTTATTCACTGCTTTAACACACTCCGCCAACCCTGATGTCCTAGCCATGTCTGAATCCTGGCTTAGGAAGGCTACAAAAAATTCTGAAATTTCCATCCCCAATTACAAAATTTTCCATCCAGATAGAACTGCTAAAGGGGGCGGTATTGAAATCTTCTGCAGAGACAGTCTGCAGAGTTCTGTCATACTTTCCAGGTCTATGCCCAAACAGTTCCAAACAGAGCTTCTACTTTTAAAGATCCATCTCTCCAGAAATAAGTCCCTCACTGTTGCCGCTTGTTATAGACCCCCATCAGCACCCAGCGGTGCCCTGGACATGATATGTGAATTGATTGCCCCCATCTATCGTCAGAGTTCGTAGTGCTAGGTAACCTAAATTGGGATATGCTTACCTCTTGAAGCTAGGGGGCACTATTTTTATTTTTGGAAAAATAACGTTCCCAACGTAAACTGCCTATTTCTCAGGACCAGATGCTAGAATATGCATATAATTGACAGATTAGGATAGAAAACACTCTAAGGTTTCCAAAACTGTAAAAATATTGTCTGTGAGTATAACAGAACTGTTATTGCAGGCGAAATCCTGAGAAAAATCCAATCAGGAAGTGACCCTTATTTTGAAACCCCTGTCTTTCTATGCATCCCTATTGCGCATTGAAAGGGATATCAACCAGATTCCTTTTTCTACATCTTCCCTAAGGTGTCTACAGCCATTAGACGTAGTTTCACGCCTTTATGTTGAAGAATGAGCATAAACGAACAAGTGGCCAGCTGATGGCTCTCAGTGATTCTTGCGTAAAAGAGGGAGGTAGCCATTTTTTCTCCCGGTCCTACTGAAAAGCCAACTGTCCCGGTTGATATATTATCGAATAGATATTTGAAAAACACCTTGAGGATTTATTATAAAAAATGTTTGCCATGTTTCTGTCGATATTATGGATATAATTTGGATTTTTTTTCACCGTTGTCGTGACCGCTATTTCCGGTGGATTCCTAGGCATAACGCATCAAACTAATGGAGGTATTTGAATATAAAAATAATATTTATGGAACAAAAGCAACATTTGCTGTCTAACTGGGAGTCTCGTCAGTGAAAACATCCGAAGATCATCAAAGGTAAACGGTTAATTTGATTGCTTTTCTGATTTTCGTGACCAAGCTTACTGCTGCTAGCTGGACATAATGCTATGCTAGGCTATCGATAAACCTGCAAAAACGCTTGTCTTGCTATCACTGTAAAGCATCATTTCAAAATCTGAGACGACATGGTGAATAACAAAAGGCTAAGCTGTGTTTCGCTATATTTCACTTGTGATTTCATGAATATGAATATTTTCTAGAAAGATTATTTGACCTTTGCGCTATGCTAATTAATGTAGTTGCTGACAATTCTCCCGGATCCGAGATGGGTAGTTCCAATTAACACCCTGTCCGTCCTACAATCTAAGGTAGATGCCCTCAATCTCACACAAATTATCAAGGAACCTACCAGGTACAACCCCAAATCCGCAAACGTGGGCACCCTCAAAGATAACATCCTGACCAACTTGCCCTCTAAATACAACTCTACTGTTTTCAATCAGGATCTCAGCAATCACTACCTCATTGCCTGCGTCCGTTATGGGTCTGCCGTCAAACGACCACCCCTCATCACTGTCAAACGCTCCCTAAAACACTTCTGTGAGTAGGCCTTTCTAATCAACCTGGCCCAGGTATCCTGGATGGATATTGACCTCATCCCGTCAGTAGAGGATGCCTGGTAAATCTTTAAAAGTGCTTTCCTCACCATCTTAAATAAGCATGCCCTATTCAAAAAATGCAGAACTAAGAACAGATATAGCCCTTGGTTCACTCCAGACTTGACTGCACTTGATTAGCACATACACATCCTGTGGAGTAATGCACTAGCATTGAATATTCCCAGCGATATGCAACTTTTCAGGGAAGTCAGGAACCAATATACACAGTCAGTTAGGAAAGCAAAGGCTAGCTTTTTTAAACAGAAATTTGCATCCTGCAACACTAATTCCAATACATTTTGGGACACTGTCAAGTTCATGGAGAATAAGAGCAGCTCCTCCCATCTGCCCACTGCACGGAGACTAGGAAACACTGTCACTACCGATGAATCCACGATAATCGCGAATTTCAATAAGCATTTCTATGGCTGTCCATGCTTTCCACCTGGCTAACCCAACCCCGACCAACAGCACTGCACGCCCCACAGCAACTGGTCCAAACCCCCTCGCTTCTCCTTCACCCACATCCAGACAGCTGATGTTCTGAAAGAGCTGAAAAATCTGGATCCCCACAAATCAGCTGGGCTAGACAGTCTGGACCCCCCCCTCCTAAAATTATCCGCCGCCATTGTTGAAACCCTTATTACTAGTCTGTTCAACCTCTCTTTCATAACGTCTGAGATTCCTAAAGATTGGAAAGCGGTCACGGTCATCCCCCTCTTCAAGGGGGAGACACTCTAGACCCAAACTGCTACAGACCTATATCCATCCTGCCCTGCCTTTCTAAAGTCTTCGAAAGCCGAGTGAACAAACAGATCAACGACCATTTTGAATCCCACCTTACCTTTTCTGCTTTGCAATCCTGTTTCCGAGCTGGTTATGGGTGCACCTGCATCTTAACCGCCATCGATAAAAGACAGTACTGTGCAGCCGTCTTCATTGACTGGCCAGGCTTTCTCTCTTGCTGCGGGTGATTCTCTGATTCACCTCTACGCAGGTGACACCATTCTGTATACATCTGGCCCTTCTTTGGACACTGTGTTAACAAACCTCCAAAAAGCTTCAACGCCATACAACACTCCTTCCGTGGCCTCCAACTGCTCTTAAATGCTAGTAAAATTAAATGTAGGCTCTTCAACTGATCGCTGAAAGATGAATGGACCAAAGTACAGAGAGATCCTTGATGAAAACCTGCTCCAGAGCGCTCAGGACCTCAGACTGGAGCGAAGGTTCACCTTCCAACAGGACAACGACTCTAAGCACACAATCAAGACATCGCAGGATTGGCTTTGGGAGAAGTCTTTGAATGTCCTTGAGTGGCCCAGCCAGAGCCCGGATTTGAACCCGATCAAACATCTCTGGAGAGACCTGAAAATAGCTGTGCAGCGACGCTCCCCATCCAACCTGACAGAGCTTGAGAGGATCTGCAGAGAAGAATGGGAGAACCCCCCCAAATACAGGTGTGCCAAGCTTGTAGCATCATACCCAAGAAGACTCGAGGCTGTAATCGCCGCTTCAACCGAAACCGAAATTTCAGTACTGAGAGAGACTTGGACATTTATTATTCAAACAATCACCTTTATTCAACATCGATTAATTATTGCAATAAGGAAACCGTCGACCGCACACTCTAGGTTGTATTGCCGAGAGCTTAACTGAAAATGTTCTTATATAGGCCCTAAATGCTCAGTCAGTCATTTCTACCGTTCCCATAAGCCACCTTGGTCCATCTCCTTGTTATCTGCATGGGATGTTGTTTTACTTCCAACCCGGCGTAGTTTCCCAGATGCCAGGAAGATGAGACCATGAGACATTGTTCTAAACTCTCATAGGCTATCTCTATCTCGGGTCACACACAGCACATCTTGTCTATAGAATGCCAACTTTTAGAATTTTATCATCAAGTCATTGTCAGCTCTAAGCTATCCCTAGCAAACCAATTTCCTTAACCAGATTCCCAGACTAACTGCAGGAATCTAGGGTGGACACCATAAAAACTCAGCATTAGCAGGCCAGTCTTACTCTTCGTTACATATATAACTGTTTACTATTAATACCAAACATATGAGGTATGTCATTTTTCCCTCACAATACTCATGTAAATGTGATATTTCAGTTTTTTTTTATCATTTGTTTTTTATTTTGTCATTATGGGGCATTGTGTAAATATTATCCTTCTGTAGCTCAGTTGGTAGAGCATGGCGCTTGTAACGCCAGGGTAGTGGGTTCGATTCCCGGGACCACCCATACGTAGAATGTATGCACACATGACTGTAAGTCGCTTTGGATAAAAGCGTCTGCTAAATGGCATATATTATTATTATTATTATTATAGAACAAGGCTGTAACGTAACAAAAGAAAAGGGGTCTGAATACTTTCAGAATGCCCTGTATATGTTTTTGCTCTTGGTTCTTTGTTCTATGTCCAAAAAGGTTGGAGAAGTGATATATCCGTACATCTCCATTTTGGATGCTCTTCCTGTTGTTTGTTTAGTGTGTTCTAAGTGTTCTGATTCTAAGTGTTCTGATTCTAAGTGTTCTGATTCTAAGTGTTCTGATTCTATGGTTCTGTTTCTATTGCATTGAGTTTTTTTCTGTGACGTTCATTATTTTTTATTAGTGTATTTCTGTAATGTTTTACTGATTCACCATGAAGACTGGTTTTCTAGGTCTCTGTTTTTGGTTGGAATGGTTTTTCAATTTCTTTCTTAGCTTTTTGCATTCTTTATTAAACCATTTCTCATTATTGTTAGTTTTAGGTTGTCTGCTATATTATTTCAAATTTGATGTTAGGTGATATGTCAAATATACTGTTCGAGTTTACACCTTCACATTGCAGGGAAACATTTTGTCTGGGATGCTGTCTATGAGGGATTGGATTTGTTGTTGGCCTATTGTTTTTTGGTAGGTTTTTACATTAGCAACCTTCCAACTATAGCCTTTAAAAGCATGCTTTTTGTTCGGCTTTGATACTGCATGGTTAAGTATTGCTCTGTTCAAGTAGATTGTTATTTTGCTGTGATCTGATGGGGGTGTTAGTTGGTTGAGTGTGAACGCTCTTAAAGACTCTGGTTTGAGGTCGGTGCTGAAGTAGTCTACATTATTACTGCCAAGAGATGAGCTATAGGTGTACTTACCATGGGAGTCCCTCAAAGCCTACCATTGACTATGTATAGACTCAGCGTGCGACAGAGCTGCAAGTTGTGACCCATTTTTGTTTGTTGTTTTGTTGCAGTTGTGTCTAGGGAGGAATATACTGTATATCAAATCAAATTTAATTTGTCACATGCGCCAATACAACAGGTGTAGGTAGACCTTACCATGAAATGCTTACTTACAAGCCATTACCAACAATGCAGTTTGAATAAAATAGAGTTAAGAAAATATATACTAAATAAACTAAGTATTTTTTATATTTTTTAAAGTAACAATAAAATAAACCTAATGAGGCTATATACAGGGGGTACCGGTACCGAGTCCAGGTTAGTCGAGGTCATTTGTACATGTAGGTAAGGTTTCAGTGTAACGACGTTCGTCTGTTGTAAGAAGAGAGTCAGACCGACTGGTAGGTTACTCATGACTTTAATGAATGAAAACGGTACATGAAATAACTGAAATACGAAAACAACAAACGAAACGTGAAACTAATTACAGCCTATCTGGTGACTACTACACAGAGACAGGCACAAACACCCACAAAATACAAAGCGAACTCAGGCTACTTAAATACGGTTCCCAATCAGAGACAACGATAAGCATCTGACTCCAATTGAGAATCGCCTCAGGCAGCCAAGCCTATACAACACCCCTAATTAGCCGCGATCCCAAATACTACAAACCCCAATACGAAAAACAACATATAAACCCATGTCACACCCTGGCCTACCCAAACATATAACAAAAACACAAAATACAATGACCAAGGCGTGACAGAACCCCCCCCCCCCTAAGGTGCGGACTCCGGGACGCACCTCAAAAGCATAGGGAGGGTCCGGGTGGGCGTCTGTCCATGGTGGCGGTTCTGGCTCGGGACGTGGACCCCACTCCATAAATGTCCTATTTCCTCCCCTTCGCGTCCTGGGATAATCCACCTTCTCCGCCGACCATGGCCTAATAGTCCTCACCCTGATCCCCACATAACTGAGGAGCAGCTCGTGACAGAGGGGCATCTCGGGACAGAGGGGCATCTCGGGACAGAGGGGCAGCTCGGGACAGAGGGGCAGCTCGGGACAGAGGGGCAGCTCAGGACAGAGGGGCAGCTCAGGACAGAGGGGCATCTCAGGACAGAGGCAGCCCAGGACTGAGGGGAAGCCCGGGACTGAGGGGAAGCCCGGGACTGAGGGGAAGCCCAGGACTGAGGGGAAGCCCGGGACTGAGGGGAAGCCCGGTACTGAGAGGAAGCCCAGTACTGAGAGGAAGCCCAGTACTGAGATGAAGCTCAGGCAGGTAGTAGGCTCCGGTAAATCCTGGTTGTCGGGCAGATCTAGAAGAGACTGGTTGTCGGGGAGATCTGGAAGAGACTGGTTGTCTGGCGGCACTGGGCTGACTGGTGGCGCTAGGCAGACTGGGAGCACTGGCGGCGCTGGGCAGACTGGGAGCACTGGGCAGACTGGGAGCACTGGCCGCGCTGGGCAGACTGGGAGCACTGGGCAGACTGGGAGCACTGGCGGAGCTGGGCAGACTGGGAGCACTGGCGGAGCTGGGCAGACTGGGAGCACTGGCCGCGCTGGGCAGACTGGGAGCACTGGCCGCGCTGGGCAGACTGGGAGCACTGGCCGCGCTGGGCAGACTGGGAGCACTGGCCGCGCTGGGCAGACTGGGAGCACTGGCCGCGCTGGGCCGACTGGGAGCACTGGCGCGAGGACACGCGCGGGAAGCCTGGTGCGGGGAGCTGCTACCGGAGGACTGGTGTGTGGAGGTGGCACAGGATGGGCTAGACCGTGAAGGCGTACTGGAGATCTTGAGAGCAGTGTAGGCACAGGACGTGCAAGGCTAGGGATGTGCACAGGAGGCCTGGTACGTGAGGCTGGCACCAACTTCACCAGCCGACTAACACGCACCTCAGGTTGAGTATAGGTGCTATCAAATCCCCGACACGATCCGTCGGACGAATATTATATCTATAGCACCAAGCTAGCAACTCCCTCATTACTCTCCACTCCACTTTCCCCATTAACTCCTTCACAGTCTCTGCTTCGCCCACCTCTAACACTGGCTCTGGTTCTGGTCTCCTCCTTGGCTCCTCACGATGAACAAGGAGAGTTGGCTCAGGTCTATCTCCTGACTCAGCCTAAGCCCCCCCCCCCAATACATTTTTTTTGGGGTGACTTTCGGTTTTCGCTCTGTGCCGCCGTGTTTTCCTTTTCGACTCCATTCGTCTATAGCCCTCTTCGCATTGCTGTAGGGAATCCCAGGCGGGCTCCTGCACTCTCTCCGGGTCGGCCGCCCACCTGTCGATTTCTTCCCACTTCGTATAATCCATGCTTCTACCGTCCATAACGTCCTCCTTTAGATCCTGCCAGTTCACACGCTGCTCGGTCTGTAATTGGTGGTGGGTGTTTCTTTAACGAAGTTCGTCTGTTGTAAGAAGAGAGTCAGACCGAAATGCAGCGTGTAGGTTACTCATGACTTTAATGAATGAAAACGGTACATGAAATAACTGAAATACGAAAACAACAAACGAAACGTGAAACTAATTACAGCCTATCTGGTAACTACTACACAGAGACAGGTACAAACACCCACAAAATACAAAGCGAACTCAGGCTACCTAAATACGGTTCCCAATCAGAGACAACGATAAGCACCTGACTCCAATTGAGAATCGCCTCAGGCAGCCAAGCCTATACAACACCCCTAATTAGCCGCGATCCCAAATACTACAAACCCCAATACGAAAAACAACATATAAACCCATGTCACACCCTGGCCTACCCAAACAAATAACAAAAACACAAAATACAATGACCAAGGCGTGACATTCAGTGACTATGCATAGATAATAAACAGAGTAGCAGTGGTGTAAAAACAATTTGGCAGGTGCATGTCCCCCTGTGTGCTGAGGGTGTCAAGTTCTTGTCGAGTTCTGGCGTTTAGGTCACCACATGTCCCTAGGCCTGGAAAAACTTGATCTCCTCCTCTAGGAGTGAGAAGCTGTCTTCAGTAAATTATTGGGATTCTAGTATGGGGGATATAAATTAGGTAGCACACAGGAGGACATTTTTCTCTGTTGAAATGAAATCCTTTTTCATTTCTAGCCAAATGTAAAATGTTCCTGTTTTGATTAATGTAATTGAGTGGGTTAAGTCTAAACTACACCAAATTAGCATACCCCCTGAGTATCTCCCCTGTGACACTCTTGTCACGTTCGTTATAATGATGTTCGGACCAAGGTGCAGCGTACATTGAGTTTCACATAATTCATTAGAAGAAGTGAAACTTTATCAAAGACCAAACAACAAACAATAAACTAACAAACAAGAACCATGACTACAACACTAACTCAAAACATAAACAAGATCCCATAACCCACAGGTGGAAAAATGCAACTTAAGTATGATCTCCAATTTGAAACAATGATTACCAGCTGCCTCTAATTGGGAATCATACACAAACCCCAACATAGAAAATAAAACCTAGAACCCCACATAGAAATAATAAACTAGACTAAAACCCCTAGTCATGCCCTGACCTACTCTACCATAGAAAATACAGGCTTTCTATGGTCAGGATGTGACCACTCTACGTCAGCACCCAATGCCAGTGAGCTCACTGAAATTCTAAATAAGGAGTTAGCCAGTATCAGAATGGGTGATTAATGATAAACTGTTTACAGTCAGTATCAGAATGGGTGATTAATAATAAACTGTTTACAGTCAGTATCAGAATGGGTGATTAATAATAAACTGGTCTTAAATACATCTAAACCAAAAAGCATTGAATTTGGTTCAAAACATTCTGTAAGACCTAAATCTCATCTGGAGTTGTGTATAAATGGTGTGACCGTAGCGCAAGTTAGATGGACAATTATCATGGTCAAGTCATATTGACAAAGTTGTTGTGAAGGTGGGAGGGGTATGTTTGTTACAAAAAGATGTTATGAGTTTTTGACACAAATATCAACTATATATATATATATATATATATATATATATATATATATATATATATATATATATATATATATATATATATATATATATATATATATATATCAACTAACAAATATCAACTAGTTGTTCAGGCTCTGGTATTGTCCCATCTTGATGACTGTCTGGTAATATGGTCAAGTGCAGCAAAGAAATACCTAACAAAGCCACAGCTGGCTGAAAACAGAGAACCACTCCTTCCCCTTAACTGCACATACAGAACTAACATCAACAACATGCATGCCAGTATTCCTGGTTGAGGGTTGACAAGAGATTCATGTCTTCTTCTAGTTTTTATGAGAAGTATTTCTGCAATGAAAATTCCAGATTGTCTGCATAATCAAATTCCATTCAGCTCAGACATTCATACATACCCCACAAGACATGCCACCAGGGGTCTCTTTACAGTCCCCAAGTCCAGAACGAATTCACGGCAAAGAACAGGATGATACAGAGCCATGGTTGTATGGAACTCCCTCCCATTAAGCAAACAAAATTACCTCTAAAAAATAAATAAAAACATCTCAAGGAACGTTTGGGACTGTGAGGGACACACAAACACACACTCATTTTTTAGTTGTATTGTTTGTGTATTGGTGTATTTAAAATGTGTGTGACTGTCCTTGTCTATCAGTGTAACAGTATTTTGGTACCTCTGCAAAATTGTTAAAGTACAAAAGGGAAAATGAATAAGCATAAAAATGGGTTGTATTCACAATGGTGTTTGTTCTTCACTGGTTGACCTTTTATTGTGGCAACAGGTCACAAATCTTGCTGCTGTGATGACACACTGTGGTATTTCACCCAGTATATATGGAAGTTTATCAAAATCCGTTTTCTTATTCTTTGTGGATTTGTGTAATCTGAGGGAAATATGTGTCTCTAATATGGTCATATATATCTCTCTCTCTCTCTCTCTCTCTCTCTCTCTCTGTCTCTCTCTCTCTCCTCTCTACCAACCTACATACCAGACTTTCATCAACGCCTCTAAATGGCTGAATAATTACATTCATTGTCATAATAGGATACCTAACAAGAGCAGCCAGATCATTTTACCACTGATGGAACACTAGTTGATGATCATGTGAATGTCTACTGCAGTGGTGAGTGCTGCTGCTGCTAACCAGTCTGCTCAAAGTCTACCTGAAATCATACACAGTCCTCTTCCTCATTCATCTTATAGGGGAGATAAGGATACAGTGTTGTATACCTGCACGCACGCACGCACGCACGCACGCACACACACACACACACACACACACACACACACACACACACACACACACACACACACACACACACACACACACACACACACACACACACACACACACACACACACACACACACACACACACACACACACACACACACACACACACAC
This sequence comes from Oncorhynchus gorbuscha, assembly GCF_021184085.1. NCBI lineage: Eukaryota > Metazoa > Chordata > Actinopteri > Salmoniformes > Salmonidae > Oncorhynchus > Oncorhynchus gorbuscha. The sequence continues at coordinate 83,838,200 of NC_060181.1, read as the reverse complement.
ACACACAACCAACCAACCACTTATTTGACTGTACAATCTGCAATGATGAATAAGGACCATTCCAAATCACTTACTGTATGTTTACACTGGACTGGTAAACGTGTGTCCATGGTGTATGGGAATGAGAGACTGTGATTGATTATTCTTTCTATCACAGCAGGGACTCAGTCTTATGGTGCATGTAATTGAGGCCATAAAGAGACAGGTATTACCTCGGAGGCAGCATCCTTATTCATTACACTGACAAGTAGATACACTCGCAAACAAACACACTGCTGTCATTTACATAGGGCTGTGTGTGTGTGTGTGTGTGTGTGTGTGTGTGTGTGTGTGTGTGTGTGTGTGTGTGTGTGTGTGTGTGTGTGTGTGTGTGTATGCATATGTGGTTCTACTCTGAGCAGCTGGTTTCAAAGTATGAAACAAGAAGAAAAGAAATGTGTATTCTTTCTATTTAATCTTATTTTAAAGCCAATTGAGATCGTGATGTTGCCTTGCTCTTCATGTTTATATTTCAGGAACATTTATCAAACATGACACTGTGTGCGATTGTGTGTGTGTGTTTGTGATTGTGTGTGTTTGATTGTTTGTGTGTGTGTGTGTGTGTGTGTGTGTGTATGTGTGTGCATAACGCTAAATTGAGATTAGAAAGACCCTATTTAACCAGGTAGGCCATTTGAGAACAAGTTCTCATTTACAACTGCGACCTGGCAAAGATAAAGCAAAGCAGTGCGACACAAACAACAACACAGAGTTACACATGGAATAAACAAACGTACAGTCAATAACACAATAGAAAAAGTCTATATACTGTGTGTGCAAATGAGGTAAATAAGGGAGGTAATAAGGGAGGTAATAAGGGAGGTAAGGCAATAAATAGGCACTGGGGTGCAAAGGAGGGAAAAAAACAGTATGGGGATGAGGTAGTTGGATGGGCTATTTACAGATGGGCTATGCACAGGTCCAGTAATCTGTGAGCTGCTCTGACAGCTGGTGCTTAAAGTTGGTGAGGAAGATATGAGTCTCCAGCTTCAGTGAATTTTGCTTTGGTGGTGACCAGTGAAATATACCTGCTGGAGCGCGTGCTACGGGTGGGTATTGCTATGGTGACCAGTGAGCTGATATAAGGTGGGGCTTTACCTAGCAAAGACTTATATATGATCTGGAGCCAGTGGGTTTGGCGACGAATACGAAGGGAGAGCCAGCCAACGAGAGCATACAAGTCGTGGTGTTGGGTAGTATATGGGGCTTTGGTGACAAAACAGATGGCACTGTGATAGACTGCATCCAATTTGTTGAATAGAGTGGCTATTTTGGAGGCTATTTTGTAAATGACATCGCCAAAGTCGAGGATCGGTAGGATAGTCAGTTTTACGAGGGTATGTTTGGCAGCATGAGTGAAGAATGCTTTGTTGTGAAATAGGATGCTAATGCTAATTCTAGATTAAATTTTGGATTGGAGATGCGTATTGTGAGTCTGGAAGGAGAGTTTACAGTCTAACCAGACACCTAGGTATTTGTAGTTGTCCACATATTCTAAGTCAGAACCGTCCAGAGTAGTGATGCTGTACGGGCGGGCAGGTGCAGGCAGCGATCGGTTGAAGAGCATGCATTTAGTTTCCCCTGCATTTAAGAGCAGTTGGAGGTCACGGAAGGAGAGTTGTATGGCATTGAAGCTCGTCTGGAGGTTAGTTAACACAGTGTCCAAAGAAGGGCCAGAAGTACACAGAATGGTGTCGTCTGCATAGAGGGGTATCAGAGAATCACCAGCAGCAAGAGCGACATCATTGATGTATACAGAGAAAAGAGTTGGCCCGAGAATTGAACCCTGTGGCACCCCCATAGAGACTGCCAGAGGTCCGGACAACAGGCCCTCGATTTGACTGACTGAACATTGTCTAAGTAATTGGTGAACCAGTGGAGGCAGTCATTTGAGAAACCAAGGCTGTTGAGTCTGCCAATAAGAATGTGGTGATGAGGGTGGTTGGAGGGGCGCCATGAGCGACTGATGTGTTTTCCATTTGCTCCCGCAATATTCTTAAAGTTTATATGAATTTTGCAGCAGAACCGTATTTATTTTCAAATATTAGTTTGGTGATCCCTTTCCATAAAAAACAAGACTACTTTCCTTTCGAATATCAGCATGTCGACGAAACACAAGGCCAAAAACATGACTTTGAGACAACAAGACCTACAAGACTGTCACGCTCGCTTTCCTCAAACCCCCAGTCATAAATCAACCAAGGCGCAACGTGTATGTAGTTCCACATCTTTTAATGAAAGTGAAACTGAAATAACCACAAAACAAACAGGTAAACAGCAAAGAACGTGACGCAACCGAGGTGCACACAAACACACACAGAAAAATAATTACCCACAAAGCACAGGTGGGAAAAGGCTACCTAAGTATGGTTCTCAATCAGAGACAACGATTGACAGCTGCCTCTAATTGGGAACCATACCAGGCCAAACACATAGAAATAGAAAACATAGAAAAAACACAGAATGCCCACCCCAACTCACACCCGGAGCAAACCAAAATAAAGACCCACTCTTGTCACCGCCCTCTCCTGAGTCTGAGGGCCCAGGGACTCACACTTTACCCGGGTGTACGGCTTAGCCTGGCGGCGCTGATTTGAACATTCTCGAGGCCATCAAACTACTACACTCTGAGATAGTTGAAATGAAAACGGAGGTAGTTGCTTCGATTGAGGCCTGAATATAGGAGATTTCTGATACTTTAAAAGCAGATCTAACCATCCTGCGGAATGAGACAATGCCAGCAATCACATCACTTTCTCTCTTTCTTTCTCTCTCTCGGAGGACCTGAGCCCTAGGACCATGCCTCAGGATTACCTGACATGATGACTCCTTGCTGTCCCCAGTCCACCTGTCCGTGCTGCTGCTCCAGTTTCAACTGTTCTGCCTTATTATTATTGGACCATGCTGGTCATTTATGAACATTTGAACATCTTGGCCATGTTCTGTTATAATCTCCACCCGGCACAGCCAGAAGAGGACTGGCCACCCCACATAGCCTGGTTCCTCTCTAGGTTTCTTCCTGGGTTTTGGCCTTTCTAGGGAGTTTTTCCTAGCCAACGTGCTTCTACACCTGCATTGCTTGCTGTTTGGGGTTTTAGGCTGGGTTTCTGTACAGCACTTTGAGATATCAGCTGATGTACGAAGGGCTATATGAATAAATTTGATTTGATTTGATCATTCAAAACAGCAACAAAGTTGCACACTACAACGATTGCAGCACTGGAGACCTCTGCTACCAATGTCTCCGACTTAACTACCTCCCTGGAGGCTGATGTGAAACGCCTGGTTGCGGATCTGAAAAAGGTGCAGGAGAGTTGTGGGAGTTTAGAGGGATTCTCTCGCCGCAATAACCTGAGACTAGTATCAGTCCCAGAGTCAGCGGAAATGCCTTGCTCCACGGATTTTGTTTCTGGGCTGCTGAAGGATGTTCTTGCCATGGAAGAGAAGCCCCTGATTGATCGTGCCCACCGATTGCTGTGCCCAAAGCCTCGGGATGGTGAGAGGCCCTGTGACATCATTCTTTGAAGGCACTTTTTCCTTGAGAAGATGGAGATTCTCAGACCGCAATACCACTCTGAGCTTTCAAGGACAGAGATTCTATATCTACCAGGACTACTCCCCCACTGTTTCCAGGCAGCGCGCAGCTTTCGGGCCAAACGACTACTACGGGACCATCCAGGTGTGAAGTATGGACTCCGATTCCCAGCCCGTTTATGGCTTTCTCATGATGGTAAAGACTATACATTTGATTCTTCGGATGAGGCTATGGCTCACATTCAACGTCACATCAAGAAGTCTTGAACTTGCTCATAGATCAGCAACTGTTGCTTGCGAACTGTAGATAGGAAGTAAATAGCCCACCTGTGGTACAACTATACTATATAACTACAGTATTATTGTATAGTTAGGGAGTTGGCGAACCCATTCAGGCTTATTTGATGTGATCTAATGTTTTGATCATCTAGTGTCCTTGCCTTACAAGCATTCAGTCATTTTCATTTCATTGTATTAAGGTTTTCCTTCTTTGTTTCCAGGCTGTCTCATTCACCTATTCAGTTTGTTTACATGGTGTTTCAGTGACTCAAAATAGTTTTGGTTATTTGTTTACTGCATCCGTTTGTACCAACCCAGTAAACAGTAAATGTTCCAAGGCTACACATTTCTGGAGGTTTTCACTTCAATTTGAAAGGTTTTGAATGTCATTTATCAAACTTTCAACGTTGCACATTGAAAGTGGTCTTTTGGTCTTATCGTCAAACTAGACAATTTTAAAAATCATCTTACTACGATTTGCTTACTTCAAATTAGGTTTTTGGTTGAGAGCCTTGATACATTTAATTTATTTTCTCTCTCAATGCCTATTATACGACTGGGAATATAATTATATACATCTACAAGTGGTGCTTTTGTAATTTCGACTGCACACGGGATTCACTTTAATTAATTAACTAATTTTTCTCTTTTTGCAGCTTGATCCACTAACACAAAACACGACTTTAAAGAGCGGGACTGTGGGTTTGGTTTAAAACCACACTCTCACAGACATACTGTGCAAAGAGAACATGTTCTATTTAGGCATGTACCTCGTTTGAGGAGGTACTGTCTGGGGTGGGGGGAGGTGGTTGGGGGGAGGTGGTTTGGGGGAGGAAGGAGGGTGAATTGTTCAGTTCTAATGTTGTCATTCTGTATTTTTAGTTTTTTTTCCTGTACTTTTTCCAAATATCTTACCTCATACATTATTACTCTGAAACAAGTTATTTTGGGGGTTTTCGGTATTCATTGCTTTTCCACTCTATGCTCTAATGACAGGGTTGTATAACGGGAGTGCTCAGGGTGGCTGAAATAATACGATCAAGTACATTTCGTGGAACATCAAGGGGGTTAACAACCCTGTGAAGCGTAAGAGGGTGCTGACACACTTAAAGGGTTTGAATACAAATGTTGCTTTTCTACAAGAGACTCACTTGAGGACTGGTGAGCATTTTAGGATGCGTAAGGACTGGGATGGTCGAGAGTTACACTCTAACTTTCATAGTAAATCAAGAGGTGCTGCCATTTTGGTCGATAAATCTACTCCCTTTGTAGCTTCTGAGGTTATTGCTGATCCTAAAGGACGATACGTCATACTAATCGGTAAACTGCTTTCTACCTCTCTTGTTTTAGCTAGTGTTTATGCTCCCAATTGGGATGACACAAGTTTAATTTCTTCCTTTTTATCTGCTATACCCAATTTAGATTCCCATTTGTTGATTTTAGGGTGGGATTTCAACTGTACAATGCCCCCAGTTCTTGACAAGTCCTCACAAAGAACTACAGGTCCATCTAAATGTGCCCTACTTATTCAATCTTTTCTTCAGTGTGAGGTTCCCTACACCCTACAGAAAGACAGTATTCCTTTTATTCTCATGTTCATAAAATATACTCCCGCATTGATGACTTATTTTTTGACAAAAACCTCTGACTACGCCTTCGGCGGTGTACTTATGAGAGTATTGTTATTTCTGACCATTCACCATTGGTGCTTAAACTAGAATTTATCTAGCGACCTCCTATGTGTTATGAATGGAGTCTTATCCCATTTTACTCTCAGATAAGGAGTTTGTCAATTTAATTTCTTCTGAAATCACCTTATTAATTCAATGCCAGGTATGTCCTGCTCTACCATATGGGAGTCCCTCAAAGCATACCTACGTGGCCAAATTATTCCTTATACTGTCAACCAAAACAAACAACTTCGAGACCTGAGCGAATCCATAGCCACATTGGATGAGAAGTATGCAACAGATCCTTCTTCTGATCTACATAAAGAGCGCCAACTACTCCAATCTGAATTTGATGAGCTTTCAGTTAAGCTGAACAGTTACTCTTACGAGCTCGGTACAAAGTGTATGAACAAGGCGACAAGGCCAGTAAACTCCTTGCATATCAGGACCGTAAATCTGAGGCGTTGAGAGGGACTACCTAACAGCTGGCCTTTTTGAGTTACCTACATTTTTATATTTATTTCAATGTTTACCCATTTTTATTTCAAAATGTATTTTTTAATTCACTGGATCAAACATTCATGTATTTTATTTGGGATTGGTAGAAAACATTTACAGAAGCCTAAGGCATTGTGTGGTTTAGCTCTACCAAATTTTCAGACATGCTATTGGGCTGAAACCTTTATAGCCCTTTTGTACTGACTGCAGACGGATCGTACTGGCCCTAGACCACTCTGGGTCCAGATGGAGTCTGAATCGTGTAAACCTGCTGCACTTTCTTTGTGTTGTGCTCGTCTCTCCCAGTGTCCCAAGGCAAAAGGTGTGTCAACCCAATTGTAAAGCAGTCTCTTAAAATGTGGAATCAGTTCGGTTAAGCCTTTAGCCTCTGAGGTGTTTCTCTATCATTCCCAATCAATCAGAACATTTTATTTCCTCCATCTTTCAATGATGGGGCTTTGGCATCTGGCACTCACTAGGCCTCTCCTCACTAGCCCAATTATTCTTTGACGATACATTTGCCTCTTTTTCTCAGCTACAGAAAAAGTTCAACCTCCCCCAATCCGACTTTTTCCACTATCTCCAGACTAGGAACTTTGTCAGAGCAAACACACCTGAATTTCCCCATAGGCCTGTGAATACAGCTATAGAAAGCATCTCTGAGCTGAACAAGCTTCCTTGGGGTGCAATTTCAGATGTACATAAAATTAAAATGTATGATTATTATTATTATTTTGTAGCCTTTGTAGCCTTCTGCCCGGTGTTTTTTTGTTTGCAATTGCAACAAATAATCTGCTCAGACCCCAAACAAGGAACATCAAAAGTCGTGCTATAAATTCACAGACAACACAAAGATTACATGATGTCCTTCCAGATTCCCTCTGTCTACCCATGGATGCCAGAGGACAAAAATCAGTTAACCACCTAACTGAGGAACTCAATTTAACCTTGCGCAATACCCTAGATGCAGTTCCACCCTTAAAAACTAAAAACATTTCTCATAAGAAACTAGCTCCCTGGTATACAGAAAATACCCGAGCTCTGAAGCAAGCTTACAGAAAATTGGAACGGAAATGGCGCCACACAAACTGGAAGTCTTCCGACTAGCTTGGAAAGACAGTACCGTGCAGTACCGAAGAGCCCTTACTGCTTCTCGATCATCCTATTTTTCTAACTTAATTGAGGAAAATAAGAACAATCCGAAATTCCTTTTTGATACTGTCGCAAAGCTAACTAAAAAGCAGCATTCCCCAAGAGAGGATTGCTTTCACTTTAGCAGTGATAAATTCATGAACTTCTTTGAGGAAAAGATTATGATTATTAGAAAGCAAATTACGGACTCCTCTTTAAATCTGCGTATTCCTTCAAAGCTCAGTTGTCCTGAGTCTGCACAACTATGCCAGGACCTAGGATCAAGAGAGACGCTCAAGTGTACTATATCTCTTGACACAATGATGAAAATAATAATGGCCTCTAAACCTTCAAGCTGCATACTGGACCCTATTCCAACTAAACTACTGAAAGAGCTGCTTCCTGTGCATGGCCCTCCTATGTTGAACATAATAAACAGCTCTCTATCCACCGGATGTGTACCAAACTCACTAAAAGTGGCAGTAAAAAAGCCTCTCTTGAAAAAGCCAAACCTTGACGCAGAAAATATAAAAAACTATCGGCCTATATCGAATCTTCCATTACTCTCAAAATTTTTAGAAAAGGCTGTTGCGCAGCAACTCACTGCCTTCCTGAAGACAAACAATGTATACGAAATGCTTCAGTCTGGTTTTAGACCCCATCATAGCACTGAGACTGCACTTGTGAAGGTGGTAAATGACCTTTTAATGGCATCAAACCGAGGCTCTGCATCTGTCCTTGTGCTCTTAGACCTTAGTGCTGCTTTTGATACCATTGATCACCACATTCTTTTGGAGAGATTGGAAACCCAAATTGGTCTACACGGACAAGTTCTGGCCTGGTTTAGATCTTATCTGTCGGAAAGATATCAGTTTGTCTATGTGAATGGTTTGTACTTTTCGGTGTTTCTCAAGGTTCCGTTTTAGGACCACTATTGTTTTCACTATATATTTTACCTCTTGGGGATGTCATTCGAAAACATAATGTTAACTTTCACTGCTATGCGGATGACACACAGCTGTACATTTCGATGAAACATGGTGAAGCCCCAAAATTGCCCTCGCTAGAAGCATGTGTTTCAGACATAAGAAAGTGGATGGCTGCAAACTTTCTACTTTTAAACTCGGACAAAACAGAGATGCTTTTTCTAGGTCCCAAGAAACAAAGAGATCTTCTGTTGAATCTGACAATTAATCTTAATGGTTGTACAGTCATCTCAAATAAAACTGTGAAGGACCTCGGCGTTACTCTGGACCCTGATCTCTCTTTTGAAGAACATATCAAGACCATTTCAAGGACAGCTTTTTTCCATCTACATAACATTGCAAAAATCAGAAACTTTCTGTCCAAAAATTATGCAGAAAAATTAATCCATGCTTTTGTCGCTTCTAGGTTAGACTACTGCAATGCTCTACTTTCCGGCTACCCGGATAAAGCACTAAATAAACTTCAGTTAGTGCTAAATACGGCTGCTAGAATCCTGACTAGAACCAGAAAATTGGATCATATTACTCCAGTGCTAGCCTCCCTACACTGGCTTCCTGTCAAAGCAAGGGCTGATTTCAAGGTTTTACTGCTAACCTACAAAGCATTACATGGGCTTGCTCCTACCTATCTCTCTGATTTGGTCCTGCCGTACATACCTACACATACGCTACGGTCACAAGACGCAGGCCTCCTAATTGTCCCTAGAATTTCTAAACAAACAGCTGGAGGCAGGGCTTTCTCCTATAGAGCTCCATTTTTATGGAACGGTCTGCCTACCCATGTCAGAGACGCAAACTCGGTCTCAACCTTTAAGTCTTTACTGAAGACTCATCTCTTCAGTGGGTCATATGATTGAGTGTAGTCTGGCCCAGGAGTGGGAAGGTGAACGGAAAGACTCTGGAGCAACGAACCGCCCTTGCTGTCTCTGCCTGGCCGGTTCCCCTCTTTCAACTGGGATTCTCTGCCTCTAACCCTATTACAGGGGCTGAGTCACTGGCTTACTGGGGCTCTCTCATACCGTCCCTGGGAGGGGTGCGTCACCTGAGTGGGTTGAGTCACTGATGTGGTCATCCTGTCCGGGTTGGCGCCCCCCTAGGGTTGTGCCGTGGCGGAGATCTTTGTGGGCTATACTCAGCCTTGTCTCAGGGTGGTAAGTTGGTGATTGAAGATATCCCTCTAGTGGTGTGGGGGCTGTGCTTTGGCAAAGTGGGTGGGGTTATATCCTTCCTGTCCAGGGGTGTCCTCGGATGGGACCACAGTGTCTCCTGACCCCTCCTGTCTCAGCCTCCAGTATTTATGCTGCAGTAGTTTATGTGTCGGGGGGCTAGGGTCAGTTTGTTATATCTGGAGGACTTCTCCTGTCCTGTTCAGTGTCCTGTGTGAATTTAAGTGTGCTCTCTCTAATTCTCTCTTTCTCTCTTTCTTTCTCTCTCTCGGAGGACCTGAGCCCTAGGACCATGCCTCAGGACTACCTGACATGATGACTCCTTGCTGTCCCCAGTCCACCTGGCCGTGCTGCTGCTCCAGTTTCAACTGTTCTGCCTTATTATCATTTATGAACATTTGAACATCTTGACCATGTTCTGTTATAATCTCCACCCGGCACAGCCAGAAGAGGACTGGCCACCCCACATAGCCTGGTTCCTCACTAGGTTTCTTCCTAGGTTTTGGCCTTTCTAGGGAGTTTTTCCTAGCCACCGTGCTTCTACACCTGCATTGCTTGCTGTTTGGGGTTTTAGGCTGGGTTTCTGTACAGCACTTTGAGATATCAGCTGATGTACGAAGGGCTATATAAATACATGTGATTTGATTTGATTTTTAACTTGTCTAAAGTACTGTATCTTTAAGGCAATTTTTTCTTATTTGTATTTTTTCTAGTTGAGTATATTATTTATATTGTTTTGTGTTGTCTTGTGTGTAAAACTGAATAAACATAGTTTTCCCCAAAAAATAAAAAATGTGGTGATTGACAGAGTTGAAAGCCTTGGCCAGGTCGATGTATACAGCTGCACAGTATTGTCGCTTATTGATGGAGGTTATGATATCGTTTAGGACCTTGAGCGTGGCTGAGTTGCACCCATGACCAGCTCGGAAACCAGATTGCATAGCGGAGAAGGTACGTTGGGTTCTAAATTCTGTTTATCTGTTTGTTAACTTGGCTTTAGAAGACCTTAGAAAGGCAGGGTAATATAGATATAGGTGTGTAGCAGTTTGGGTCTAGAGTGTCTCCTCTTTGAAGAGGGGGATGACCGCGGAAGCTTTCCAATCTTTGGGGATCTCAGACGATACGAAAGAGAGGTTGAACAGCCTAGTAATAGGGGTTGCAACAATGGTGGCTGATCATTTTAGAAAGAGAGGGTCCAGATGGTCTCGCCCGGCTGATTTGTATGGGTCCAGATTTTGCAGCTCTATCAGAACATCAGCTATCTTTATTTGGGTGAAGGAGAATGGGGAGGCTTGGGCACGTTGCTGTGTGGGGTGAAGGTCTGTTGACTGGGGTAGGGGTAGCCAGGTGGAAAGCATGGCCAGCCATGGACATGCTTATTGAAATTCTCAATTATCATGGATTTATCAGTGGTGACAGTGTTTCCTAGCCTCAGTGCAGTGGGCAGCTGGGAGGAGGTGCTCCTATTCTCCATGGACTTAACCGTGTCCCAAAACCTTTTGGAATTAGTGCTACCTGATGCAAATTTCTAGCCTTTGCTTAACTAACTGTCTGTGTATATTGGTTCCTAACTTCCCTGAAAAGTTGCATATTGCGGGGGCTAACATTTTTGAATAGGGCATGCTTATTTAAGATGGTGAGGAAAGCACTTTTAAAGAATAACCAGGCATCCTGTACTGACGGAATGAGGTCAATATCCTTCTAGGATACCTGGGCCAGGTCGATTAGAAAGGCCTGCTCGCTGAAGTGTTTTAGGGAGCGTTTGACAGTGATGAGGGGTGGTCGTTTGACCACAGACCCATTATGGACGCAGGCAATGAGGCAGTGATCGCTGAGATCCTGGTTGAAGATATCACAGGTGCATTTGGAGGGCAGGTTGGTTAGGATGATATCTATGAGGGTGCCCATGTTTATGGATTTGGGGTTGTACCTGGTAGGTTCATTGATAATTTGTGTGAGATTTAGGGCATCAAGATTAGATTATAGGAAGGTCGGGGTGTTAAGCATTTCCCAGTTTAGGTCAACAGCAGGAGCTCTGAAGATATATGGGGTGGGCCAACAATTCACATATGTTGTCCAGGGCACAGCTGCGGGCAGAATTGGATTTAAATGAAGCGGCAACAGAGAGAGGTTTATTTCTGGAAAGGTGGATTTTTAAAAGTAGAAGCCCAAATTGTTTGGGCACAGACCTGGACAGTAAGACAGAAATCTACAGGCTATCTCTGCAGTAGCCCCCTTTGGCAGTTCTGTCTTGTCGGGAAATGTTATAGTTAGGGATGGAAATTTCAGGGGTTTTGGTGGTCTTCCTAAGCTAGGATTCAGACATGGCTAAGAGTGTGCTAAAGCAGTGAATAAAACAAACTTAGGGAGGATGCTTCTAATGTTAACATGCATGAAACCAAGGCTTTTATGGTTACAGAAGTCAACTAATTCTGGGTGTGGTAGAATAGATTCAAGGCATTATGTACAGACAAAGGTATGGTGGGCTGTGAATACAGTGGAATCTATTCTACCACGCCCAGAATTAGGCATATTGAGCAGGGATAGAAGCTCTACAGTGAAATAAGGCAATAATCACTAACCAAAACAACAATGGACAAGGCATATTGACATTAGGGAGATGCATGCATGGCAGAGTGATCATAGGGTCCAGTGAGTAGCTAGGCGGGCTGGAGACACGGCGATTCAGACAGCTAGCGGGCCGGGAAGGGCAGGCTATAGAGACAGCTAGCGGGCCGGGAAGGGCAGGCTATAGAGACAGCTAGCGGGCCGGGAAGGGCAGGCTATAGAGACAGCTAGCGGGCCGGGAAGGGCAGGCTATAGAGACAGCTAGTGGGCCGGGAAGGGCAGGCTATAGAGACAGCTAGTGGGCCGGGAAGGGCAGGCTATATAGACAGCTAGCGGGCCGTGAAGGGCAGGCTATAGAGACAGCTAGCGGGCCGGGAAGGGCAGGCTATAGAGACAGCTAGCGGGCCGAGAAGGGCAGGCTATAGAGACAGCTAGCGGGCCGGGAAGGGCAGGCTATAGAGACAGCTAGCGGGCCGGGAAGGGCAGGCTATAGAGACAGCTAGCGGGCCGGGAAGGGCAGGCTATAGAGACAGCTAGTGGGCCGGGAAGGGCAGGCTATAGAGACAGGAGAACCTTGAATGACCTGACTTTGATGGGAAGCATAAAATAACCTCCTACAATAAAAATTCTAATGGAATTGGTGAGGCTACAGGAGATCAGCTCTCTCTCTCTCTCTACCTCCATCTCTCCTTCCTCTCTGCACCCTCCCTCCCTCTCTGACCACCCTGTTGGGACCCTATTACCAAAGTGTGTGCTAATACACCTATTGAGGCTGGAACGGTTCTCTGTCTGTCTCTGTCTCTGTCTCTTTGTCTCTCTCCATCTCTCCTCTCTCATCTCCCCCTTCCTCTCTTTCTCTCTCTCTAAACAACAGTGCATCGATTCTGCTTGTTGACAAGTGAATGTATCGCATAAATTACATATTTAATGTGCTATATCCTATCTATCTCTTTAGCATCAGTGAGTGACTATCCCTATAAATGTGTTGTTCTAATTCATTTGGGATCTGATTGGAATGGATGTATTACTGTAACAGTGATAATCTACCTGAGCAGAGTCCCTCTGCTACGGCAACCAAACAAAATGAGCATCAGACTAATTTACACCTCATCCCTCCATGGACTAACAGATCAGCCTGTTTATATTCACGCCAGATCGTTACTATAATCAACAAGGTCAACACACATACAGGGGTACAAATAAACACACACACACACACACACACACACACACACACACACACACACACACACACACACACACACACACACACACACACACACACACACACACACACACACACACACACACACACACACACACACACACACACACACACACACACACGCCAGAAAGAGCTCATTTTAATCAGGAGGTTTCAACGTCCTCCTAGTGTACCACCGGCCTTCATAGGGAATGCACAATGCATGACGGGGCCAGAGCAGGAAGCACTGCCCCACACTGAGCTGTAGTCTTTCAGAGGCTGGACAGAAAGTGTCACCTTGTATATCTAGCAATGAATATGCCGATGGGAACATCGCTGAAAGATGCCCAATGGGACAACCATGCATACCCACACATAAACGTACGATCTGTATTACAGCTTTCAGATCTAGTCCACCCCGTCAAGACACCGGATGAGGTTATCAGGTGTATCGTTTGGCTCACGAAACCCAGACACGCCTTCTAGGTGGCCAGTTACTGTATGTGTGAAACACATCTAACTGAAGGTGACATTTCCCTTTAACCTTTTACTGCAGTGGGCTAAATCAGGGTTAAACAGCGTTTCTTGATAGTCTTAAACAAATCTACTTTGAAACAAAAGTATACATCTCACACACATGATTATGGGCTTAAAAAGAAGAAGACATCTGTACCATGTCAGATATAAAAATCGAATCAAATCAAAATAATATTTTATTTGTCACAATACAAAAGGTGAACCCAGTCGATGAGAATGGGGGCATGCTCGGTCCTCCTTTTCCTGTAGTCCACAATAATCTCCTTTGTCTTCATCACATTGAGGGAGAGGTTGTTGTCCTTGCACCACACGGTCAGGTCTCTGACCTCCTCCCCATAGGCTGTCTCGTCATTGTCGGTGATCAGGCCTATCACTGTTATCTCATCAGCAAACTTAATAATGGTGTTGGAGTCGTGCCTGACCATGCAGTCATGAGTGAACAGGGAGTACAGGAGGGGACTGAGCAGGCACCCCTGACGGGCCCCCGTGTTGACGATCAGCATGGCAGATGTCTTGTTACCTACCCTTACCACCTGGGGGGGGCCCCATCAGGAAGTCCTGGATCCAGTTGCAGAGGGAGGTGTAATGGTTCTCTTGGTGTGAAGGAGAGTCGGACCAAAATGCAGCGTGTAGATTGCGATCCATGTTTTAATAAACAAATGTAACACGAATCTAAATACAAACACTACAAAAAACAATAAACGTAACGAAAACCGAAACAGCCTATACTTGTGTACACTAACACAGACAGGAACAAGGACACTAAGGACAATCACCCACGACAAACTCAAAGAATATGGCTGCCTAAATATGGTTCCCAATCAGAGACAACGATAAACACCTGCCTCTGATTGAGAACCACTCCAGACAGCCATAGACTTTGCTAGATCACCCCACTAGCTACAATCCCAATATATACACACCACATACAAAAACCCATGCCACACCCTGGCCTGACCCAATACATGAAGATAAACACAAAATACTTCGACCAGGGCGTGACAGAACCCCCCCCCCCTTAAGGTGCGGACTCCCGAACGCACCTCAAAACAATAGGGAGGGTCCGGGTGGGTGTCTGTCCATGGTGGCGGCTCCGGCGCGGGACGTGGACCCCACTCAGTCAATGTCTTAGTCCCCTCTCCTCGCGTCCCTGGATAGTTCACCCTCGCCGCCGACCATGGCCTAGTAGTCCTCACCCAGAACCCCACTGGACTGAGGAGCAGATCGGGACTGAAGGGCAGCTCGGGACTGAAGGGCAGCTCGGGACTGAGGGAAAGCTCGGGACTGAAGGAAAGCTCGGGACTGAGAGAAAGCTCGGGAGTGAGAGGAAGCTCAGGAGTGAGAGGAAGCTCAGGAGTGAGAGGAAGCTCAGGAGTGAGAGGAAGCTCAGGCAGGTAGATAGATCTACCAGATCCTGGCTGACTGGTGGATCTGGCGGATCCTGGCTGACTGGCGGATCCTGGCACACTGACAGATCCTGGCAGACTGGCAGATCCTGGCCGACTGGCAGTTCTGGCAGATCCCGGCTGACTGGCGGATCTGGAAGAGTCTGGTTGACTGGCAGATCTGGAAGAGTCTGGTTGACTGGCAGATCTGGAAGAGTCTGGTTGACTGGCAGATGTGGAAGAGTCTGGTTGACTGGCAGATCTGGAAGAGTCTGGTTGACTGGCCTATCCTGGCAGACTGAAAGATCTGGCTGCTCCATGCTGACTGGCGGCTCTGGTTGCTCCACGCTGACTGGCGGCTCTGGCTGCTCCATGTAGGCTGACAGCTCTGGCGGCTTCTTACAGACTAGCAGCTCTGGCGGCTCCGTGCAGACTGGCAGCTCCTTGCAGACTGGCAGCACCTTACAGACTGGCAGCTCTGGCTGCTTCATGCAGACTGACAGCTATGGCTGCTTCATGCAGACTGACAGCTCTGGCTGCTTCATGCAGACTGACAGCTCTGGCTGCTCCATGCAGACTGACATCTCTGGCTGCTCCATGCAGACTGACAGCTCTGGCTGTGCTGAACAGACGGGAGACTCCGGCAGCGGAGGAGAGGAGAAAGGCTCCGACAGCGCAGGAGAGACGAGGCGCACTGTAGGCCTGATGCGTGGTGCTGGCACTGGTGGTACTGAACCGAAGACACGCACAGGAAGCATGGTGCGGGGAGCTGCTACCGGAGGGCTGGGGTGTGGAGGTGGTACTGGATAGACCGGACCGTGCAGGCGCACTGGAGCTCTTGAGCACCGAACCTGCCCAACCTTACCTGGTTGAATACTCTCGGTCGCCCTGCCAGTGCGGCGAGGTAGAATAGCCCGCACTGGGCTATGCAGGCGAACCGGAGACACCGAGCGCAAGGCTGGTGCCATGTAAGCCGGCCCAAGGAGACGCACTGGGGACCAGATGCGTAGAGCCGGCTTCATGGCATTTGGCTCGACGCTCAATCTAACCCGGCCGATACGCGGAGCTGGAATATACTGCACCGGGCTATGCACCCGCACTGGGGACACCGTGCGCACCACTGCATAACACGGTGCCTGCCTGGTCTCTCTAGCCCCCTGGTAACCACAGGAAGTTAGTGTAGGTCTCCTACCTAGCGTAGCCCTACTCCCTGTGAGCCTCCCCCCAAGACATTTTTGGGGCTGACTCTCGGGCTTCCATCCGCTACGCCGTGCTGCCTCCTCATACCTGCGCCTCTCAGTTTTTTCCGCCTCCAGTTCTTCCTTGGGGCGGCGATATTCTCCAGGCTGAGTCCAGGGTCCTTTACCGTCCAGTTTGTCCTCCCATATCCATTTCTCCAGGTAGTGCAGCCTCTCCCACTGCAGCTGCTGCTGCTCCTGCTGCTGCTGCCTCTGTTGCCTCTTCTGTGGCTCCTGCCTGTTGACACGCTGCTTGGTCCGTTTGTGGTGGGTGATTCTGTAACGATTCTCTTGGTGTGAAGGAGAGTCGGACCAAAATGCAGCGTGTAGATTGCGATCCATGTTTTAATAAACAAACGTAACACGAATCTAAATACAAACACTACAAAAAACAATAAACGTAATGAAAACCGAAACAGCCTATACTTGTGTACACTAACACATAGACAGGAACAAGGACACTAAGGACAATCACCCACGACAAACTCAAAGAATATGGCTGCCTAAATATGGTTCCCAATCAGAGACAACGATAAACACCTGCCTCTGATTGAGAACCACTCCAGACAGCCATAGACTTTGCTAGATCACCCCACTAGCTACAATCCCAATATATACACACCACATACAAAAACCCATGCCGCACCCTGGCCTGACCCAATACATGAAGATAAACACAAAATATTTTGACCAGGGCGTGACAGGAGGTGTTTAGTTCCAGGGTCCTTAGCGTAGTGATGAGCTTTGAGGGTACTATGGTGTTGAATGCTGAGCTGTAGTCAATGAATAGCATTCTCACATAGGTGTTCCTTTTGTCCAGGTGGGAAAGGGCAGTGTGGAGTGCAATAGAGATTTCATCATCTGTGGATCTGTTGGGGAGGTATGAAAATTGGAGTGGTTCTAGGGTCTCTGGGATAATGGTGTTGATGTGAGCCAGCCTTTCAAAGCACTTCATGGGTCAGTAGACATTTAGGCAGGGTACCTTAGTGTTCTTGGGCACAGGGACTATGGTGGTCTGCTTGAAACATGTTGATATTACAGACTCAGACAGGGAGATGTTGAAATGTATTACATTTTGAGATTGCATCCCAATATCACACTTAATATACATCACAGAAGACTGAAATAGAACAAAACCGTTTGACATCGAAACACCAGATTCTCTGCAGATAAAAACATGTTTATTAATAACTAAATTATGATATTCATAACATGTCACCAATGAGGCCACCAGTCATTTGATTGCAGGAAATGTACAACGCAAGTAGCGAGATAGACAGGCTTCCATCAACACAAGTAGCTAGATAGACAGAATTCCATCAATGCAAGTAGCTAGATAGACAGGCTTCCATCAACACAAGTAGCTAGATAGACAGGATTCCATCAACACAAGTAGCTAGATAGACAGGCTTCCATCAACACAAGTAGCTAGATAGACAGGATTCCATCAACACAAGTAGCTAGATAGACAGGCTTCCATCAACACAAGTAGCTAGATAGACAGGCTTCCATCAACACAAGTAGCGAGATAGACAGGCTTCCATCAACACAAGTAGCTAGATAGACAGGATTCCATCAACACAAGTAGCTAGATAGACAGGCTTCCATCAACACAAGTAGCTAGATAGACAGGCTTCCATCAACACAAGTAGCGAGATAGACAGGCTTCCATCAACACAAGTAGCTAGATAGACAGGATTCCATCAACACAAGTAGCTAGATAGACAGGCTTCCATCAACACAAGTAGCTAGATAGACAGGATTCCATCAACACAAGTAGCTAGATAGACAGGCTTCCATCAACACAAGTAGCGAGATAGACAGAATTCCATCAATGCAAGTAGCTAGATAGACAGGCTTCCATCAACACAAGTAGCTAGATAGACAGAATTCCATCAACGCAGGTAGCTAGATAGACAGGCTTCCATCAACACAAGTAGCTAGATAGACAGAATTCCATCAATGCAAGTAGCTAGATAGACAGGCTTCCATCAACACAAGTAGCTAGATAGACAGAATTCCATCAACACAAGTAGCTAGATAGACAGGCTTCCATCAACACAAGTAGCTAGATAGACCAAATTCCATCAACGCAGGTAGCTAGATAGACAGGCTTCCATCAACACAAGTAGCTAGATAGACAGAATTCCATCAACGCAGGTAGCTAGATAGACAGGCTTCCATCAACACAAGTAGCTAGATAGACAGAATTCCATCAACGCAGGTAGCTAGATAGACAGGCTTCCATCAACACAAGTAGCTAGATAGACAGAATTCCATCAACGCAGGTAGCTAGATAGACAGGCTTCCATCAACACAAGTAGCTAGATAGACAGAATTCCATCAACGCAGGTAGCTAGATAGACAGGCTTCCATCAACACAAGTAGCTAGATAGACAGAATTCCATCAACGCAGGTAGCTAGATAGACAGGCTAGCTCCATCTCCATCAACACGAGTGGAGATGGAGCCAGGGAAACTTTCTATCCTTTTAAACCAGGTACTTTCGATTGATTTGCTGTGGTTAAAAACATTGAAGTGTGGCCTTCATACTGATGGATAGCCATGTGGGCACGGACAACAATGTTCTAAAGCAGAAAATATCAATTCCAGACAGTTTTTTTTATCAGGAAAGACTTCTGACTAACTCTAACTATTCTGAAGGACAGCTAGAGGTTAAATTCTACTTCTAAAATCACACTGGTGTCTCTGTTTCCTGGATTGGACAGACAATCCATATCATGTAAGCATTTATAATTCAAATGGACAAAGAGAATTACAGAGAGAAACAGACACTGAGTGAGAAAGAGAGAGACATAGTGTGTGCGATGTGTGTGTGTGATGACCACTAAGTTTCAGTAAGAGTTGAATCTTTGAAAATGGGCTGATATAATGTTGATTCAATCACAGACAAAACATTGACCATTGAAGTCGGAGGTTTACATACACCGTAGCCAAGTACATCTAAACACAGTTTTTCACAATTCCTGACAGGGCTTTGTGATGGCCACTCCAGTACCTTGACTTTGTTGTCCTTAAGCCATTTTGCCACAACTTTGGAAGTATGCTTGGGGTCATTGTCCATTTGGAAGACCCATTTGCGACCAAGCTTTAACTTCCTGACTGATGTTTTGAGATGTTGCTACAATATTGTTGGGGAATAATCAGAATAGTTGGGTAACATAGATAAGATGTTTTATTTTCATTATATGCTTGTGAGTTACTTCTCATCAGAATGTATTTTGTTGTACTATAGTGGTGGCCATTTGCAGTTATCTGTTCTCTGTCAGGTTTCAGCTACTTGGGCCTCAGAGAGGGGAGAGGTCAAGCTTGTCTATATATGTAAACTTTTCTTTTAAACCAATTATCTCTTGACTCCACAATGTCTGTGTGCCAGTCACTGTGTCTCTGTGATCTTGTCCAGGGGGGGGTGTATTTGATATATGCCTGTTGATTATGTTTTGTTTAATGGTCCTGAGAGCGAGATAAGAACATAGTTTAGGAGACAAAGCTGAACGATAATTTATAGCCAATGCTGTCTGGCTATGCGTGTCTTTGCTATAAAGGATCTCAGTTGCAATATGTAACCACTCTCAGAGAATTCATTTATAGACACTGAATTGATCTGAGAGTCACAGGGTTGTGATGGAGCTCATATAATTAAAGATGGACTTTATGACTCTGACTTGTGTGTGGTTTGCTCTCATGATTTGGTAAATACAGGAGATTTTCACTAGAATATATCCACATAATTTTCCTGCTTCATGATGCCATCTATTTTGTGAAGTGCACCAGTCCCTCCTGCAGCAAAGAACCCCCACAACATGATGCTGCCACCCACGTGCTTCATGGTTGGGAAGGTGTTCTTCTGCTTGCAAGCCTCCCCCTTTTTCCTCCAAATATTAACGATGGTCATTATGGCCAAACAGTTCTATTTTTGTTTCATCAGACCAGAGGACATTTCTCCAAAAAGTACAATCATTGTCCCCATGTGCAGTTGCAAACCGCAGTCTGGCTTTTTTATGGCGTTTTTGGAGCAGTGGCTTCTTCCTTGCTGATCGGTCTTTCAGGTTATGTCGATATAGGACTCGTTTTACTGTGTTTATAGATACTTTTGTACCTGTTTCGTCCAGCATCTTCACAATGTCTTTTGCTGCTGTTCTGGGATGGATTTGCACTTTTCGCACCAAAGTCCGTTCATCTCTAGGAGACAGAATGCGTCTCCTTCCTGAGAGGTAATGATGGCTGCGTGGTCCCATGGTGTTTATACTTGCGTACTATTGTTTGTACAGATGATTGTGGTACCTTCAGGTGTTTGGAAATAGCTCCCAAGGATGAACCAGACTTATGGAGGTCTACAATTTTGTTCTGAGGTCTTGGATGATTTCCTTTGATGTTCCCATGATGTCAAGCAAAGAGGCACTGAGTTTAAAGGTAGGCCTTGAAATACATCCACAGGTACACCTCCAATTGACTCAAATGATGCCAATTAGCCTATCAGAAGCTTCTAAAGCCATGACATCATTTTCTGGAATTTTGTTTATAGGCATAGTCAACTTAGTGTATGTAAACTTCTGACCCACTGGAATAGTGATATAGTGAATTATAAGTGAAATAATCTGTCTGTAATCACAAATTACTTGTGTCATGCACAAAGAATATGTCCTAACCAACCTGCCAAAAATAACAAGAAATTTGTGGTGTGGTTGAAAAACAAGTTTTAATGACTCCAACCCAAGTGTATGCAAACTTCCGACTTCAACTGTATATAGTGCAAACTAATGGGGCGACCTGAGTGAAGTTCAATCTCTTGAGTCTCTGTGTTGCCTGGAATTTCTTCCCTGCAGCAGTCCTGGGGGAGGTGCACGGCCACACACACGCACAGCATAGAGGGAATATTACTCCTCAACCATAATGCTCATATGACTCCCACTCTGTCTGTGTGTGTATGTGTGTCTGTGTCTGTGCATGTGAGCGTTTGTGTGTATGTGTGTGTGTGTGTGTGTGTGTGTGTGTGTGTGTGTGTGTGTGTGTGTGTGTGTGTGTGTGTGTGTGTGTGTGTGTGTGTGTGTGTGTGTGTGTGTGTGTGTGTGTGTGTGTGTGTGTGTGTGTGTGTGTGTGTGTAAGGTTGTGTTTGTGTGCAGTAGTGAAAAAGTATCAATTGTCATACTTGAGTAAAAGTAAAGATACCTTAATCATAGAAGTGAAAGTCACCCAGTAAAATACTACTTGAGTAAAAGTAAAGATACCTTAATCATAGAAGTGAAAGTCACCCAGTAAAATACTACTTGAGTAAAAGTAAAGATACCTTAATCATAGAAGTGAAAGTCACCCAGTAAAATACTACTTGAGTAAAAGTCTAAAAGTATCCGCTTTTAAATATATTTACGTATTAAACGTAAAAGTAAATGCTATAAATAATAGTAAATTCCTCATACTACGCAAACCAGATGGCACAATCTATTTTTTTCTTTTTATATATATTTTTAGGGATAGCCAGGGGCGCACTCCAACACTCAGACATAATTTACAAACAAAGCATTTGTGTTTAGTGAGTCCGCCAGGTCAGAGACAGTAGGGATGACCACGCATTATCTTGATAAGTGCAGATACCCCCCAAAATGACTTAAGTAGTACTTCAAAGTATTTTTACTTAGTTATTTTACACCACTGTCTGTTTGTGCATGTGTATGTTTGTCTTCTTGTCTGCCTGTGTGTGTGTGTGTGTGTGTGTGTGTGTGTGTGTGTGTGTGTGTGTGTGTGTGTGTGTGTGTGTGTGTGTGTGTGTGTGTGTGTGTGTGTGTGTGTGCTTAGACCCCAGAACAGCCTGAATTCTTTCGGTCATGGAATCTACAAGAGACCAAATGTGTGCCAGGAAAACATTCCCCACACAGGTACACCACCGCCACCAGCTTGTACCAGGCAGGGTGAGTCCATGGACTTACTTTGCTTACGCTAAATGCTGCCATCAGCATAACACAACAATAACCGGGATTTGTCGGACCAGGCAATGTTTTTCCACTCCACAGTTGTCCAGTGTTGGTGATCGTGTGTCCACTGGAGCCGCTTATTCCTGTTTTTAGCTTTTAATTTTTACTGCAAACCACTGTTGCACTGTGCCGTTATTTGTCTGTTTGTGACCCGCCTGTTAACATGCACAATTCTTGCCATTCTCATTAGAGCTCTCTCATCAACGAGATGTTTTCGCCTGTTGCACCATTCTCGGTTAACCCTAGACACTGTCGTGTGTGAAAAGCCCAGGAGTGCGGCCGTGTCTGATATACTGGATCCGGCTCACCTTGTACTGAGTCGTTTAGGTCACTAGTTTTGCCCATTCTAACGTTCAATCGAACAGTAACTGAATGCCTCAATGCCTGTCTGCTTGCTACCCAAGGCCATGCATTGTAGGATCGATCCATTTTAGTGAATGGGATGGTGTACCTAATAAACTGGGAAGTCTGTGCTTGTGGAGGTGTGACAGGCAGGATAGCCTGATCAGCAGTCTGCCTAACAGAGTTCCCTGGGTGGGTAGAGGGGAAATTGAGTCCCAGGCTGAGATGTAATGTTAAGGCTGTGTACTGGATTTAAAACAAAAGTTTAACCATTTTTTATTTAACCAGGCAAGTCAGTGAAGAACAAATTCGTATTTACAATGACAGCCCAGCCTTGTTCAGGGGCAGGACAACAGATGTTTACATTGTCAGCTCTGGGATTTGATCTTAGCAACCTTTCGGTTATTGGCCCAAAGCTCTAACCACTAGGCTACCTGCCGCCCCAATGGTTGGAATCAGGTGAATGGTTGGAATCAGAAGACGGTAGTCATGGGGACATGAGCACCTTAGTGACTGCAGAACAACATCTGTACCAGCAATCTCTACATAATAATAACAACAATGTGTGTGTGTGCGTGCGGCGCTGTCGACTCTCATTGGTCAACCATCTGATTTCCTATGGAACAGAGGGAGTCTGGGTAAAGTTATTTACTTCACAAATGTATTTAAAGAATTCTCATTTATACAATGGCACACACGCATGCAGACACGCACACACATACACAAACAGGAATGGAAAGCTCAGTTTGGGGTTTGGGATTGGGGTTTATGTAATAGGTAGCGTTTTAAAATAAAAGTTGCTGTCTTTGAACAATACACAGCACATGAGGTCATGATGAGTTAACACAGCTTACATGTCAACAGCATTATCTTTGATATAATTATCACATGCCCAGAGAGTTTTCTGTTCTCATTTAAAGAATATCAAAGAGAGAGAATGGGAGAGAGAGAAAGAGAGAGAGAAAGAGAGAGATAGGGAGAGGGGAATAGAGATAATGTAGAAAGGAAAAGAGTGAAAGGGATGGAGGAGAGAGGAAGATAGAGAAACCCTTCCTTTATTGTTGCAACTCTTAGAAGAATAAAAACACCCGAGAACAGAGAAGAAGCCCCAGCTAACCGTTTGTTGTATTATAAGTTAAAACTAGATGAGAACCATAGAAACACAGCTGATGCAACACTTTGTGTTTATTTTATAAATAGAGAGAGGGAGAGAGTGGTAGAGAGAGAGGGAGATAGAGGGAGGGAGAGAGAGAGGGAGATAGAGGGAGAGAGAGAGGCAGAGTGGATGGATGAGAGAGAGAGAGAGAGAGAGAGAGAGAGAGAGAGAGAGAGAGAGAGAGAGAGAGAGAGAGAGAGAGAGAGACAGAGTGGTAAAGAGAGGGAGAGAGAGAGACAGAGTGGTTGAGAGACAGAGAGAGAGACACACAGAGAGAGACAGAGAGGTAGAGAGACACAGAGAGAGAGTGGTAGAGAGAGAGTGGTAGAGAGAGGGAGAGAGAGAGAGAGAGAAGGAGAGAGTGGTATAGAGAGGGAGAGAGAGTGGTAGAGAGAGGGAGAGAGAGAGGCAGAGTGGTTGAGTGACAGAGAGAGACAGAGAGAGAGAGACAGAGAGACAGAGTGGTAGAGAGAGAGAGAGAGTGGTAGAGAGAGGGAGAGCGAGGGAGCGAGAGAGGGAGATAGAGGGAGAGAGAGAGGCAGAGTGGTTGAGAGACAAAGAGAAAGAGACAGAGTGGTAGGTTGAGAGAGGGAGAGAGAGGGAGAGAGGTTGAGAGACAGAGAGAGAGAGACACAGAGAGAGAGACAAAGTGGTAGAGAGACACAGAGAGAGAGTGGTAGAGAGAGGGAGAGAGAGGGAGAGAGAGAAAGAGAGAGAGAGAGAAGGAAGGAGTGGTAGAGAGAGGGAGAGAGAGAGACAGAGTGGTAGAGAGAGGGAGAGAGAGAGAGAGAGAGAGAGAGAGAGAGAGAGAGAGAGAGAGAGAGAGAGAGAGAGAGAGAGAAGGAGTGGTAGAGAGAGGGAGGGAGAGAGAGAGAGAGAGTGGTAGAGAGAGGGAGGGAAAGAGAGAGGGAGAGAGAGAGAGGGAGAGTGGTAGAGAGAGGGAGGGAAAGAGAGAGGGAGAGAGAGAGAGAGAGAGAGAGAGAGAGAGAGAGAGAGAGAGAGAGAGAGAGAGAGAGGAGTGGTAGAGAGAGGGAGAGAAAGAGAGAGGGAGAGAAAAAGAGAGAGAAGGAGTGGTAGAGAGAGGGAGAGAGAGAGAGAAGGGGTGGTAGAGAAAAGAGACAGAGAGAGACAAAAGACAAAAGAACGTGGTGTCGGCACTAGAGAAAAAGATGGAAGGAAGAAGAGAGAATGATAGATGTTTTGTGAAACAGAGTGATCATTCAGTTGAAGAATAAGAGAATGGTCAGAGAGGTCAGAGGAGTCCTTGTAAACTCAGCTACACTCACAAAAACGTAAAGGTGACTAATTTTCAAATTTTCCAGTTGAGGGCTAAGAGTTGTAATGGAGTCGGACATTAGCCCTGCATACGCGCCAGTCCACCCGCAGCTGCTCTCAGCCTGCCTCACTCTTAAAGGTCGCGCAGGAAACTGCCAACACACAAAGGTCATGTTGGCTCTAATAGGGGTGTGATAGTGATTAGGAAAGTGGCTGTGTAGATCCAAAATGAAGTTAAAGCGGAGAGGGAGGAGGTGTGCTGGAGAGGACACTGTTGCTATGGGGTAACAGAGTTGTTCTCTGGAGTTAAACATGGTTCTCCAGGATAACATTATGTACTCACCTGACATAGTTGATAAGGTAATGAGGAAGATGTGCAGCTCTCATCAACTACCCTCTGGGCAGACAGTAGGTGCAGATCTAGGGTCAGCTTACACGCCAACAATTCTAACCATAACCATTAAGGGGAAAACTGTCATGACATGGCTCTTTCTGGGTGTAGATCGTGGCTCCCCCCTTCTCTCTCACTCTCTCTCCTAAACCAGGTTTAGTAGCTCAGGTCATAAATACCGGGTAGAAACTGCCATGCGGTATGGAGGTAGAGAGCCTAGAGAGAACAAAGAAAGACTTGGCCAAACACCTAAATCCCCTAAATGGGAGAATTAAACTATATTTATACTTTTGAGAATGTGGGAATGGTCCGTGGAGACTTAAGGGACAGTCATGTTGAGTGTATTTCATTTGGTGATCTCATGAAGGACAAGAAACACACATAACGATATCTCTTAACCTCTTGAAGCTAGGGGGCACTGTTTTTATTTTTGGAAAAATAACGTTCCCAAAGTAAAGAAGTGTGGGGAGAGGTGAGATGAGAAGGGGGAGGAGAGATGAGGTGAGAAGGGGGAGGAAAGGTGAGAAGGGGGAGGAGAGGGGAGGAGGGGTGAGAAGCGGGAGGAGAGGTGAGAGGGGGAGGAGAGCTGAGAAGGGGGAGGAGAGGAGAGAAGGGGGAGGAGAGGTGAGAGGGGGAGGAGAGCTGAGAAGGGGGAGGAGAGGAGGGGTGAGAAGCGGGAGAAGAGGTGAGGTGAGAAGGGGGAGGAGAGGTGAGAATAGGAGAGGAGAGGTGAGGAGGGGTGAGAAGGGGAAGGAGAGGTGCGAAGGGGGAGGAGAGGTATGTATGAACATGTCTACTGTGGCTAGTAGGCACTACAAGACATATTGCACAATACATTGTTCTAGGAACTTTCAGATCCTCTCCTCTCTGTTTCCTCACCTTGTTTAATATAAGAAGTGGATACTGACCGGAGCAGTGGCTCAAACCAGCTGTGACAACCACTCCAGGGAGGGCACAGATCGGAATGATAATCTACAGGTGATAGAGTCAGGATCTGGTGTGGTGTGGTCTGGTGTGGTGGTAGTGGTGGTTGAGCTAGATTGTACAAAGTATATGTGTGTAAGTGTTTGAATGTGTATATAATGCCATCTTGATTCCAAGATGGCGTAGCAGTGCAGATGTGGTTTGTCGTCCTCTCGTCCTCTTTTTGTATTCTTCGTGTTTTTTGTATATATTTCAATTTATTTTCAATCTCTTTTCCATTGACAGGGTCAATATGCCTTGTACACTGTTGTTTAGGATAGTTATCATTGTTTTAGTTTACTGCGGAGCTCCTAGTTCCACTCATAATACCTCAGATACCTCCTTTGTCCCACCTCCCACACATGCGGTTACCTCAACCAAAATAACTAGCCCGTCCGGAGATGCAAACCCTCTTACCATCACTTGGTGCCTGGGTTCACCTCCACTGTAACCCGCACCCCACCATACCCCTATCTGTACATTATGCCTTGAATCTATTCTACCACACCAAGAAATATGCTCCTTTATTCTCTGTCCCCAACACACTAGACGACCAGTTTTGATAGCCTTTAGCCGTACCCTCATCCTACTCCTCCTCTGTTCCTCGGGTGATGTAGAGTTTAACCCAGGCTCTGTGTGGGCACTCTCATTTGTTGACTTCTGTAATCAAAAAAGCTTTGGGTTCATGCATGTTGACATCAGAAGCCTCCTCCCTAAGTTTATTTTACTCACTGCTTTAGAACACTCTGCCAACCATGATGTCCTTGCCGTGTCTGAATCCTGGTTTAGGAAGGCCACAAACAATTCTGAGATTTCCATCCAACATTTTCCGCCATGATAGAACTGCTAAGGGGAGAGGAGTTGGAATCTACTCCAGAGATAGCCTGCAAAGTTTTGTCATACTATCCAGGTCTATGCCCAAACAGTTCGAGCATCTAATAAAATAAAAATGTTGCCACATGTTATTTAACCCCCTCAGCTCCCATCTATCTTCAGAGTTCGTTCTGTTAGGTGACCTAAACTGGGATATGCTTAACACCACCGGCAGTCCGACAATCTAAACTAGATGCCCTCAATCTAAAAAATGATCAAGGGACAACCCTAAATCTGTAAACATGGGCACCCTCATAGATATTATCCTGACCAACTTGCCCTCCTCTGCTGTTTTCAATCAGGATCTCAGCAATTACTGCCTCATTGCTTGCATCTGCTATGGGTCCGCGAACAAACGACCACCCCTCATCACTGTCAAACGCTCCCTAAAACACTTCTGTGAGCAGGCCTTTCTAATCGACCTGGCCCGGGTATCCTGGAAGGATATTGACCTCATCCCGTCAGTCGAGGATGCCTGGTCGTTCTTTGAAAGTAATTTCCTCACCATCTTAAATAAGCATGCCCCGTTCAAAAAATGTAGAACTAAGAACAGACATAGCCCTTGGTTCACTCCAGACCTGACTGCCCTCGACCAGCACAAAAACATCCTGTGGTGGACTGCAATAGTATTGAATAGTCCACATGATATGCAATTTTTCAGGGAAGTCAGGAACCAATACACGCAGTCAGTCAGGAAAGAAAAGGCTAGCTTTTTCAAACAGAAATTTGCATCCTGTAGCTCTAACTCCAAAATGTTTTGGGACACTGTAGAGTCCATGGAGAATAAGAACACCTCCTCCCAGCTGCCCACTGCACTGAGGCTAAGTAACACTGTCACCACCGATAAGTCCCCGATAATCGAGAATTTCAATAAGCATTTCTCTACGGCTGGCCATGCTTTCCTCCTGGCTACCCCAACCCCGTCCAACAGCTCCACACCCCCCGCAGCTACTTGCCAAAGCCTCCCCAGCTTCTCCTTCACCCAAATCCAGATAGAAGATGTTCTGATATAATTGCAAAATCTGGACCCGTAGAAATCAGCTGGGCTAGACAATCTGGACTCTCTCTTTCTAAAATTATCCGCCGCCATTGTTGCAACTCCTATTACCAGTCTGTTCAACCTCTCTTTCGTATCGTCCAAGATCCCTAAAGATTGAAAGCTGCGTGGTCATCCCCCTCTTCAAAAGGGGTGACACTCTAGACCCAAACTGTTATAGACCTATATCCATCCTGCCCTGCCTTTCTAAAGTCTTCGAAAGCCAGGTTAATAAATAGATCACTGACCATTTCGAATGGCCTGAGAATTGAACCACAGGGTTCAATTCTCGGGCCGACTCTTCTCTCTGTATACATCAACGATGTTGCTTTTGCTGCGGGTGATTCCCTGATCCACCTCTACTCAGATGACACCATTGTCAGGATTTGGCCAGGGTTGTTCCGGTTTTTGGTCACTAGATGCCCCCATTGTGCTTTTTGACCTTTTGTTTTCCCTTGATCCCCATTATTATTTGCACCTGTGCCTCGTTTCCTCTGATTGTATTTTAACCCTTAGTTTTCCTCAGTTCTTTGCTCTGTGTTTGTATGTTAGCACCCAGCCCTAGTATTCTGTGAACTCTTGTTGATCCCGGTGGACTCTCTTGTGGAATTCTGTTTTTGTTCTTGTTTATTTATTTTTGAGTATCTTTTGAGGCTTTTTATGCTATACCTACCACCTTGTGGATTTACCTTTTTGTCTTGGAGGATTACCTTTGTTCTTGTGGAGTTACATGTTTTCCTGAAGGACTTCACTTTTTACTTCATTAAATACAACGTCTCAAGTACTGCTGTGTCTGCCTCATCTTCTGGGTTCGGCCGACTATTCGTGGCTCAGTTGGTTAAGTGACTGTTTCTCACTCCGGAGACCCGGGTTCGTAACCGGGTCCTGACAACCATTCTGTATACATTTGGCCCTTCTTTGGACACTGTGTTAACTAACCTCCAAACGAGCTTCCGTGGCCTCCAACTGCTCTTAAACGCTGGTAAAACCAAATGCATGCTTTCAACCGTTCGCTGCCTGCACCCGCCCGCCCGACTAGCATCAGTACTCTGGATGGTTCCGACTTAGAATATGTGGACAACTACAAATACCTAGGTGTCTGGCGAGACTGTAAACTTTCCATCCATCCTCATATTAAACATCTCCAATCGAAATGTAATTTATAATCGGCACCCTATTTCGCAACAAAGCCTCCTTCACTCACACCTCCAAACATACCCTCGTAAAACTGGCTATCCTACCGATCCTCGACTTCAGCGATCTCATTCACAAAATAGAGTTCAATTCTCTACTCAGCAAACTGGATGCAGTTCATCACAGTGCCATCCGTTTTGTCGCCAAAGCCCCTTTAACCACCCACCACTGTGACCTGTATGCGCTAGCTGGCTGGCCCTCGCTACATATTAGTCGCCAAACTCACTGGCTCCAGGTCATCTATAAGTCTATGCTAGTTAAAGCTCCACCTTATCTCAGCTCACTGGTCACGATAACAACACCCACCCGTAGCACGTCCTCCAGCAGGTATATCTCACTGGTAATCCCCAAAACCAACACCTCTTTTGGCTGCCTTTCCTTCCAGTTCTCTGCTGCCAATGACTGGAACGAATTGCAAATATCACTGATGCTGGAGACTTATATTTCCCTCTCTAACTTTAAACATCATCTATCTGAGCAGCTAAGCGATTGCTGCAGCTGTACATGACCCATCTGTAAATAGCCCACCCAATCTACCTACCTCATCCCCATACTGTTTTTATTTACTTTTCTGCTCTTTTGCACACAAGTATTTCTACTTGCACATCACCATCTGCACATATATCACTCTAGTGTAAATGTTCTAAATTGTAATTACTTCCCTACTATGGCCTATTTATTGCCTTACCTCCTCACACCATTTTCTTTCACTCTATATAGACTTAGTTTTTTTCTATTGTGTTATTGACTATACGCTTCTTTATTCCATGTGTTACTCTGTGTTGTTGTTTGTGTCGCACTGCTTTGCTTTATCTTGGCCAGGTATTAAATGAGAACTTGTTCTCAACTAGCCTACCTGGTTAAATAAAGGTGAAATAAAAATAAAATAAAAACAAGTGATTGAATGCATGTACACTGAACAAAAAGATAAATGCAACATGTAAAGTGTTGGTCCCATGAGCTGAAATAAAAGATCCCAGAAATGTGAAATACACACAAAAAATGTTGTGGACAAATTTGTTTACATCGCTGTTAGTGAGCATTTCTCTTTTGCCAACAAAATCCATCCACCTGACAGGTCAAGAAGCTGATTAAACAGCATGATCATTACACAGGTGCACCGTGTGCTGGGGACAATAACATGTCACTCTAAAACGTGATGTTTTGTCACACAACACAATGCCACAGATGTCTCAGGTTTTGAAGGAGTGTGTAATTGGCAGGCTGACTGCAGGAATGTCCACCAGAGGTGTTGCCAGATAACTGAATGTTAATTTCTGTACCATATGCTGGCTCCAAAGTTGTTTTAGAGCGGCAGGGTATCCTAGTGGTTAGAGCGTTGGACTAGTAACCGGAAGGTTGCAAGTTCAAACACCTGAGCTGACAAGGTACAAATCTGTCATTCTGCCCCTGAACAGGCAGTTAACCCACTGTTCCTAGGCCGTCATTGAAAATAACCGCAGCCCACATGTAACCACGCCGGCCCAGGACCTCCACACCTGGCTTCTTCACCTGTGGGATCATCTGAGACCAGCTACCTGGACAGCTGATGAAACTGAGGAGTATTTCTGTCTGTAATCAAAGATCCTTTTGTGGGAAAAAACTAGTTATGATTGGCTGGGCCTGGATCCTCACTGGGTGACTGCGCCCCTGCCCAGTCATGTGAAACCCTTAGATTAGGGCCAAATTAATTTATGTCAATTAAATGATTTCCTTATATGAAATGTAACTAAAATTGTTGAAATTGTTGCATGTTGCATCAATATTTTTATTCAGTATGTGTATGTGCGTGAAAGAGGTCTCCTGCAGTATGAAAAAGGCATGAGGAGTCATGTATACTTCAGGTATGTTTTCCTAGAAACTCGGTACGATATTTTAACAGTGCAAAGCTGAGGAACGCACTACTACGCACACTACACACCCCTTCATTTAAACCTCGATGAATTGTTCTCATGGTCATTAAAAAAAGAGGAATAGAAGTTGAAAAGGGAGACACCTAGCAGCGTCACATCCAATGAGATCACAGATAAACATACTGTATTTTCTATCTTCCTTTTCAATGGAAACCAATATAAAGGATTTCCTGCATGTCACAGTTGGTAGCGGGGTGTGTGTTGTTACATGATGGTTCCCCCTGGATCAGAAGGCTGACAGTGCCTGATGCTTTCACATGCTAATCAGGCCGCATCACCATCACCATAACACCACAGCTCTGCTGCATGTATCTACACTGAGTGGACAAAACATGAGGAACAACTTCTCTTTCCATGACAAACTGACCAGGTAAATCCAGGGGGGAAATCTATGATCTCTTACTGATGTCACATGGTAAATCCACTTCTATCAGTGTAGATGAAGGGGAGGAGACCAGTTAAAGAAGGATTGTTTAAGCCTTGAGACAATAAGACATGGATTGTGTCTGTGTGCCATTCAGAGGGTGAATGGGCAAGACAAAATATTTAAGTGTCTTTGAACGGGGTATGGTTCTGTGGAATCTGACAATAAATCTTAATGGTTGTACAGTCGTCTCAAATAAAACTGTGAAGGACCTCAGCGTTACTCTGGACCCTGATCTCTCTTTTGAAGAACATATCAAGACCATTTCAAGGACAGCTTTTTTTCCATCTACGTAACATTGCAAAAATCAGAAGCTTTCTGTCCAAAAATGATGCAGAAAAATGAATCCATGCTTTTGTCACTTCTGGGTTAGACTACTGCAATGCTCTACTTTCTGGCTACTCGGATAAAGCACTAAATAAACTTAAGTTGGTGCTAAATACGGCTGCTAGAATCCTGACTAGAACCAAAAAATGTGATCATATTATTCCAGTGCTAGCCTCTCTACACTGGCTTCCTGTCAAAGCAAGGGCTGATTTCAAGGTTTTACTGCTAACCTACAAAGCATTACATGGGCTTGCTTCTACCTATCTCTCTGATTTGGTCCTGCCGTACATACCTACACGTACGCTACGGTCACAAGACGCAGGCCTCCTAATTATCCTTAGAATTTCTAAGCAAACAGCTGGAGGCAGGGCTTTCTCCTATAGAGCTCCATTTTTATGGAACGGTCTGCCTACCCATGTCAGAGACACAAACTCGGTCTCAACCTTTACAAGTCTTTACTGAAGACTTATCTCTTCAGTGGGTCATATGATTGAGTGTAGTCTGGCCCAGGAGTGGGAAGGTGAACGGAAAGGCTCTGGAGCAACGGACCGCCCTTGCTGTCTCTGCCTGGCCGGTTCCCCTCTTTCCACTGGGATTCTCTGCCTCTAGCCCTATTACAGGGGCTGAGTCCTTGGCTTACTGGGGCTCTCTCATGCCTTCCCTGGAAGGGGTGCGTCACCTGAGTGGGTTGATTCACTGATGTGGTCATCCTGTCTGGGTTGGCGCCCCCCCTTGGGTTGTGCCATGGCGGAGATCTTTGTGGGCTATACTCAGCCTTGTCTCAGGATGGTAAGTTGGTGTTTGAAGATGTCCCTCTAGTGGTGTGGGGGCTGTGCTTTGGCAAAGTGGGTGGGGTTATATCCTTCCTGTTTGGCCCTGTCCGGGGGTGTCCTCGGATGTCTCCTGACCCCTCCTGTCTCAGCCTCCAGTATTTATGCTGCAGTAGTTTATGTGTCGGGGGCTAGGGTCAGTTTGTTATATCTGGAGTACTTCTCCTGTCCTATTCGGTGTCCTGTGTGAATCTAAGTGTGCGTTCTCTAATTCTCTCCTTCTCTCTTTCTTTCTCTCTCTCGGAGGACCTGAGCCCTAGGACCATGCCCCAGGACTACTTGACATGATGACTCCTTGCTGTCCCCAGTCCACCTGACCATGCTGCTGCTCCAGTTTCAACTGTTCTGCCTTATTATTATACGACCATGCTGGTCATTTATGAACATTTGAACATCTTGGCCATGTTCTGTTATGATCTCCACCCGGCACAGCCAGAAGAGAACTGGCCACCCCACATAGCCTGGTTCCTCTCTAAGGTTTCTTCCTAGGTTTTGGCCTTTCTAGGGAGTTTTTCCTAGCCACCGTGCTTCTACACCTGCATTGCTTGCTGTTTGGGATTTTAGGCTGGGTTTCTTTACAGCACTTTGAGATATCAGCTGATGTACGAAGGGCTATATAAATACATTTGATTTGATTTGGTGGTAGGTGCCAGGCGTTTCTTGTGTGTATCAAGTATGATCCACCACCTAAAGGTCATCCAGCCAATGGCAGGCCAGTGGTCGAAAACAGGTCCTTGATGAAAGAGGACAAAGGAGGCTGACACATATTGTGCAGAGCAACAGACGGGCTACAGTCATCTGACTGATCACAACTCACCGTACATTGACACGAATAGGGTTTGGCAGTTCCACTTCTTTCAGCAAAAAACAAGAAACTGTGGTTGCAGTTGGCTAAGGAATGAAAACACTGGACACTGGAGAATTTGTAAAACGTTGCTTGGTCTGATGAATCCCTGTTCTCACTGTTTTATACTGATGGGAGGACTAGGGTATGGTGAAAACCAAATGAGAATGTAACGGTGTTCTTCGTTTGTCGAAAGAAAGTCGGACCGAAATGCAGCGTGGTGGTTACTCATGTCTTTAATGAATGAATCGCGGTACATGAAATAACTGAATACAAATACAAAACAACAAAACGGAACGTGAAACCTAATTACAGCCTATCTGGTGAACCTACACAGAGACAGGAACAATCACCCACGAAATACACAGAGAAACCCCGGCTACCTAAATACGGTTCCCAATCAGAGACAACGAGAATCACCTGACTCTGATTGAGAACCGCCTCAGGCAGCCAAGCCTATACAACACCCCTACTCAGCCGCAATCCCAAATACTACAAACCCCAATACGAAAATACAATAAACCCATGTCACACCCTGGCCTGAACAAATAATTAAAGAAAACACAAAATACTAAGACCAAGGCATGACAGAGAACAGAAATAGGACAGCACTCAGGTATTGTATTTTCAAACCTTTTCGGGTATGAGCCCTTCTTCAGCGTGCAAGACAATGGCAATCAATGTCAAAAACAAGACCTTATAATTAAACATTCACAGTCAGTATTGGCTCAATCAAGAAAACCACAAGTACACGCATCCAGCATGCCACGTGTCTTCATTACAGGCTGGTGGTGGGGGTGTGGTGGTGTGGAGTGTCTTCATTACAGCCTGGTGGTGGGGGTGTGGTGGTGTGGAGTGTCTTCATTACAGGCTGGTGGTGGGGGTGTAGTGGTGTGGAGTGTCTTCATAACAGGCTGGTGGTGGGGGTGTGGTGGTGTGGAGTGTCTTCATTGCAGGCTGTTGGTGGGGGTGTGGTGGTGTGGAGTGTGTCTTCATTACAGGCTGGTGGTGGGGGTGTGGTGGTGTGGAGTGGCCTCATTACAGGCTGGTGGTGGGTGTGTGGTGGTGTGGAGTGTCTTCATTGCAGGCTGGTGGTGGGGGTGTGGTGGTGTAGAGTGTGTCTTCATTACAGGCTGGTGGTGGGGGTGTGGTGGTGTGGAGTGTCTTCATTACAGGCTGTTGGTGGGGGTGTGGTGGTGTGGAGTGTCTTCATTACAGGCTGTTGGTGGGGGTGTGGTGGTGTGGAGTGTCTTCATTACAGGCTGGTGGTGGTGGTGTGGAGTGTGTCTTCATTGCAGGCTGGTGGTGGGGGTGTGATGGTGTGGAGTGTGTGTTCATTGCAGGCTGGTGGTGGGGGTGTGGTGGTGTGGAGTGTGTCTTCATTGCAGGCTGGTGGTGGGGGTGTGGTGGTGTGGAGTGTGTCTTCATTACAGGCTGGTGGTGGGGGTGTGATGGTGTGGAGTGTGTGTTCATTGCAGGCTGGTGGTGGGGGTGTGGTGGTGTGGAGTGTGTCTTCATTACAGGCTGGTGGTGGGGGTGTGGTGGTGTGGAGTGTCTTCATTACAGGCTGTTGGTGGGGGTGTGGAGTGTCTTCATTACAGGCTGTTGGTGGGGGTGTGGTGGCGTGGAGTGTCTTCATTACAGGCTGGTGGTGGGGGTGTGGTGGTGTGGAGTGTCTTCATTACAGGCTGTTGGTGGGGGTGTGGTGGTGTTGAGTGTCTTCATTACAGGCTGTTGGTGGGGGTGTGGTGGTGTGGAGTGTCTTCATTACAGGCTGTTGGTGGTGGTGTGGAGTGTGTCTTCATTACAGGCTGGTGGTGGGGGTGTGGTGGTGTGGAGTGTCTTCATTACAGGCTGTTGGTGGGGGTGTGGAGTGTCTTCATTACAGGCTGTTGGTGGGGGTGTGGTGGTGTGGAGTGTCTTCATTACAGGCTGGTGGTGGGGGTGTGGTGGTGTGGAGTGTCTTCATTACAGGCTGGTGGTGGGGGTGTGGTGGTGTGGAGTGTCTTCATTACAGCCTGGTGGTGGGGGTGTGGTGGTGTGGAGTGTCTTCATTACAGGCTGGTGGTGGGGGTGTAGTGGTGTGGAGTGTCTTCATAACAGGCTGGTGGTGGGGGTGTGGTGGTGTGGAGTGTCTTCATTGCAGGCTGTTGGTGGGGGTGTGGTGGTGTGGAGTGTGTCTTCATTACAGGCTGGTGGTGGGGGTGTGGTGGTGTGGAGTGGCCTCATTACAGGCTGGTGGTGGGTGTGTGGTGGTGTGGAGTCTTCATTGCAGGCTGGTGGTGGGGGTGTGGTGGTGTAGAGTGTGTCCTCATTACAGGCTGGTGGTGGGGGTGTGGTGGTGTGGAGTGTCTTCATTACAGGCTGTTGGTGGGGGTGTGGTGGTGTGGAGTGTCTTCATTACAGGCTGTTGGTGGGGGTGTGGTGGTGTGGAGTGTCTTTATTACAGGCTGGTGGTGGTGGTGTGGAGTGTGTCTTCATTGCAGGCTGGTGGTGGGGGTGTGATGGTGTGGAGTGTGTGTTCATTGCAGGCTGGTGGTGGGGGTGTGGTGGTGTGGAGTGTGTCTTCAATGCAGGCTGGTGGTGGGGGTGTGGTGGTGTGGAGTGTGTCTTCATTACAGGCTGGTGGTGGGGGTGTGATGGTGTGGAGTGTGTGTTCATTGCAGGCTGGTGGTGGGGGTGTGGTGGTGTGGAGTGTGTCTTCATTACAGGCTGGTGGTGGGGGTGTGGTGGTGTGGAGTGTCTTCATTACAGGCTGTTGGTGGGGGGTGTGGAGTGTCTTCATTACAGGCTGTTGGTGGGGGTGTGGTGGCGTGGAGTGTCTTCATTACAGGCTGGTGGTGGGGGTGTGGTGGTGTGGAGTGTCTTCATTACAGGCTGTTGGTGGGGGTGTGGTGGTGTGGAGTGTCTTCATTACAGGCTGGTGGTGGTGGTGTGGAGTGTGTCTTCATTGCAGGCTGGTGGTGGGGGTGTGATGGTGTGGAGTGTGTGTTCATTGCAGGCTGGTGGTGGGGGTGTGGTGGTGTGGAGTGTGTCTTCAATGCAGGCTGGTGGTGGGGGTGTGGTGGTGTGGAGTGTGTCTTCATTACAGGCTGGTGGTGGGGGTGTGATGGTGTGGAGTGTGTGTTCATTGCAGGCTGGTGGTGGGGGTGTGGTGGTGTGGAGTGTGTCTTCATTACAGGCTGGTGGTGGGGGTGTGGTGGTGTGGAGTGTCTTCATTACAGGCTGTTGGTGGGGGTGTGGAGTGTCTTCATTACAGGCTGTTGGTGGGGGTGTGGTGGCGTGGAGTGTCTTCATTACAGGCTGGTGGTGGGGGTGTGGTGGTGTGGAGTGTCTTCATTACAGGCTGTTGGTGGGGGGTGTGGTGGTGTGGAGTGTCTTCATTACAGGCTGTTGGTGGGGGTGTGGTGGTGTGGAGTGTCTTCATTACAGGCTGTTGGTGGGGGTGTGGTGGTGTGGAGTGTCTTCATTACAGGCTGTTGGTGGTGGTGTGGAGTGTGTCTTCATTACAGGCTGGTGGTGGGGGTGTGGTGGTGTGGAGTGTGTGTTCATTGCAGGCTGGTGGTGGGGGTGTGGTGGTGTGGAGCGTGTGTTCATTGCAGGCTGGTGGTGGGGGTGTGGTGGTGTGGGGTGTCTTCATTACAGGCTGGTGGTGGGGGTGTGGTGGTGTGGAGTGTCTTCATTGCAGGCTGGTGGTGGGGGTGTGGTGGTGTGGAGTGTGTCTTCATTACAGGCTGGTGGTGGGGGTGTGGTGGTGTGGAGTGTGTCTTCATTACAGGCTGGTGGTGGGGATGTGGTGGTGTGGAGTGTGTGTTCATTGCAGGCTGGTGGTGGGGGTGTGGTGGTGTGGAGTGTGTCTTCATTACAGGCTGGTGGTGGGGGTGTGGTGGTGTGGAGTGTGTCTTCATTACAGGCTGGTGGTGGGGGTGTGGTGGTGTGGAGTTTGTCTTCATTACAGGCTGGTGGTGGGGGTGTGGTGGTGTGGAGTGTGTCTTCATTACAGGCTGGTGGTGGGGGTGTGGTGGTGTGGAGTGTGTCTTCATTACAGGCTGGTGGTGGGGGTGTGGTGGTGTGGTGTGTCTTCATTGCAGGCTGGCGGTGGGGGTGTGGTGGTGTGGAGTGTGTCTTCATTACAGGCTGGTGGTGGGGGTGTGGTGGTGTGGAGTGTCTTCATTGCAGGCTGGTGGTGGGGGTGTGGTGGTGTAGAGTGTGTCTTCATTGCAGGCTGTTGGTGGTGGTGTGGAGTGTCTTCATTGCAGGCTGGTGGTGGGGGTGTGGTGGTGTAGAGTGTGTCTTCATTGCAGACTGGTGGTGGGGGTGTTGTGGTGTAGAGTGTGTTTTCATGGCACACATTGGGCCCCTTGATAAAAGTGGAGCCACGTTTGAATGCCACAGGATATCTGAACATCATTGCCAATCAGGTGTATCCCTTCATGACAGCAGTGTATCCATCTGTGAATAGATTGTTTTCAGCAGGATAATGCCCCATGCCACAAGGCTCGGATTCTCCTGGAGTGGTTCCTCCAACATGACAGTGAATTCAGCTTACTGCAATCGCCTGCCTAGTCACCAGATCTCAATCCAATTGAGCATCTGTGGGATGAGATGGAACGAGCTATTCAGAGTACAAATCCACTGCCAGCCAACTTGACACAACTGTTGGAAGCATTGGAGTCAACATGGGCCCGCATCCCTGTGAAATGCTTTCGACACCTTGTAGAGTCCATGCCAAGATAAATTGAGGCTGTTTTGATGGCAAAAGGGGGTGAAACGCAATATTAGGAAAGTGTTACTAACGTTTTGTACACTCAGTGTACACACAGTGTACATGAGATATGGACGGACTAGTGAGAACCTCTTATCATTTCACTCATACACTATAAAACCAAGTGTTTAGAATCTGAACACTTAACTAAACACTTTTCAGTAACACTTTTTAAATGTGCCAAGGCATTTAGAATTTCAATGAAACCTTGTAACATTGTTGAGATTGTAAACAACACAACATGTTAATTCACTGTAACACCTTTTAAACACATGACCACGTTTATTCAGCACAAGGTGTTTAGGTTCAAAACACTAAACACTGGGGGTGTTGTTTTAACACTGTAGGGTGTAAAGCCATATTGCATATTTTCCAGCATGCCTTTGTAGTGAATGTGAGCGATATCCACCCATGACAGTGTTTGTTAGTGACAGAGACATGGTTGTTGCAATCAACAACTTCTATTCCTGAAGCCACCACCAAAAGACTACCCAGGTGAATGTGAGCGATATCCACCCATGACAGTGTTTGTTAGTGACAGAGACATGGTTGTTGCAATCAACAACTTCTATTCCTGAAGCCATCACCAAAAGACTACCCAGGTGAATGTGAGCGATATCCACCCATGACAGTGTTTGTTAGTGACAGAGACATGGTTGTTGCAATCAACAACTTCTATTCCTGAAGCCATCACCAAAAGACTACCCAGGTGAATGTGAGCGATATCCACCCACGACAGTGTTTGTTAGTGACAGAGACATGGTTGTTGCAATCAACAACTTCTATTCCTGAAGCCATCACCAAAAGACTACCCAGGTGAATGTGAGCGATATCCACCCATGACAGTGTTTGTTAGTGACAGAGACATGGTTGTTGCAATCAACAACTTCTATTCCTGAAGCCATCACCAAAAGACTACCCAGGTGAATGTGTTTCAATCCAATGTATCCAACAATTTGAATATTTTGACACTCACATCCTAAACTCAGAATGACTGCTATGGTGAAGGTATTAATTAACAAATAACTGAAACCATTTAAATTGGAACAACAATCTCAGTAACCAGGGCAATAAGTCCAACCCCTTACAGATTGGATTAGTTCAGAAAAAAGTGATTTATCTTTGCATAGTTTGAGACCAATTAATCAATTAATGTGCATGAAGTAACATGGATATTAAAACAAACTATTGTAAAAAGCAACCTGCAACAAATCATCCTGGGAAATATGATAAGGGGGCACCCTCCCACATCTTTTTCACTCAGAGAGTAAACAGAAATGAACTCAACACAGTCCAGTAACAACACCACCACACGGTTGAAAATATTTCTTGAATCAAATGTCCTGTTCAGTGCTGAAATGTAGGAAAGGTGAGAGGCATTCCTAACACGGATCTGAATAAAAGGCATGGACAGTCACATACATGTTTTAGTACGAAATGCACTCTAAACAGGACATTGGAAACTAAACACTTGTGTTTAAAATTTAAACACTGAGGAAAATTAGTTGGAAACTGACTGGAAAAACCTATCATGTTTAATCATCCTTTCTAAAAGCCTGTATTTAAAATGAGAACACTTACTGGTAAATATAAATGCCTTACAAATAAGTCTTAAACACACTGATGTTTAGGTTATAAACTGTCAAATGTTTGTTGGTTTTACAGTGTAGAATACTTATTGGGATGGCACAGTCCAAGAAGAAGGGGAGTATGGCTGCACAATGCACTTCTCTCTCCAGAATGCACTCTCTCTCCACAATGCACTTCTCTCTCCAGAATGCACTCTCTCTCCACAATGCACTTCTCTCTCCACAATGCACTTCTCTCTCCAGAATGCACTCTCTCTCCACAATGCACTTCTCTCTCCAGAATGCACTTCTCTCTCCAGAATGCACTTCTCTCTCCAGAATGCACTTCTCTCTCCAGAATGCACTTCTCTCTCCAGAATGCACTTCTCTCTCCAGAATGCACTTCTCTCTCCAGAATGCACTTCTCTCTCCAGAATGCACTTCTCTCTCCAGAATGCACTTCTCTCTCCACAATGCACTTCTCTCTCCAGAATGCACTTCTCTCTCCAGAATGCACTTCTCTCTCCAGAATGCACTTCTCTCTCCACAATGCACTTCTCTCTCCAGAATGCACTTCTCTCTCCAGAATGCACTTCTCTCTCCAGAATGCACTTCTCTCTCCAGAATGCACTTCTCTCTCCAGAATGCACTTCTCTCTCCAGAATGCACTTCTCTCTCCACAATGCACTTCTCTCTCCAGAATGCACTTCTCTCTCCAGAATGCACTTCTCTCTCCAGAATGCACTTCTCTCTCCAGAATGCACTTCTCTCTCCAGAATGCACTCTCTCTCCACAATGCACTTCTCTCTCCAGAATGCACTTCTCTCTCCAGAATGCACTTCTCTCTCCAGAATGCACTTCTCTCTCCAGAATGCACTTCTCTCTCCAGAATGCACTTCTCTCTCCAGAATGCACTTCTCTCTCCAGAATGCACTTCTCTCTCCAGAATGCACTTCTCTCTCCAGAATGCACTTCTCTCTCCAGAATGCACTTCTCTCTCCACAATGCACTTCTCTCTCCAGAATGCACTTCTCTCTCCAGAATGCACTTCTCTCTCCAGAATGCACTTCTCTCTCCAGAATGCACTTCTCTCTCCAGAATGCACTTCTCTCTCCAGAATGCACTTCTCTCTCCACAATGCACTTCTCTCTCCAGAATGCACTTCTCTCTCCAGAATGCACTCTCTCTCACGCCAATTTGTGCACATTCATTGTTTCATAACTTAATTGTCTGCATTGTTTGCATTAGATTTTTAGTATCTATCAATTCCCCATTACATATACTGTTGATCAATGTTTTTTCTGTGATCACCTGCAATACAATTACCATTCATTGCTATCATTT
The DNA here is from genome assembly GCF_021184085.1 of Oncorhynchus gorbuscha. Taxonomy (NCBI): domain Eukaryota; kingdom Metazoa; phylum Chordata; class Actinopteri; order Salmoniformes; family Salmonidae; genus Oncorhynchus; species Oncorhynchus gorbuscha. The sequence continues at coordinate 83,796,731 of NC_060181.1, read as the reverse complement.
CTAATCTACAATGTTTGTTTGGCCAGTCTTCTACCATTCTCACTGTCAGAGTGGACACGTTTGCAGAGCGCACAACCTATGCTACACTTGTGAGAAACAAGTTTTGGTTTATTTCATTCCACTTACGAATTTGGTCAATTTAGTCATTGTCTTTTGATTGGAGCTCTCCTGTCAATGCTGAGTTCGGACACACACCTAATTACGCATAGAAGTAGGCCTATAGGCTGCCTGGCCTGCGCACTAATGTAAGCATATAAATGTGCCCATTTGGGATCTGATTATATTTCTGATTGGCTTAATGCACCACCACAAATGAGCTGTGGAGCTTCTCAAAGTCATGTTTTCCTTCTGTTTTAACATCCATTGAGAATGACAACAGTTCCTGAATGGATTTGAAACATCTTTCCTCCTCTCTCCCTTTCGATAACCACTCAGCGTGAAAGAGAAACATGTCATGCTATGATCCACTTCTTATCCCTCACTGGCTCAGGAAACTCTAAGGGCCCAGAATATGTTATACAATGTTGCAAGGTGCTTCAGGCCAGACCCAAGTTAATTAATAGTCAGCTATGAAAAGCCAACTGAAATTTACTCCTGAGGTGCTGACTTGTTCCACCCCCGACAACAACTGTGATTATTATTATTTGACCATGCTGGTCATTTATGAAAATGTGAACATCTTGGCCATGTTCTGTTATAATCTCCACCCAGCACAGCCAGAAGAGGACTGGCCACTTCTCATAGCCTGGTTCCTCTCTAGGTTTCTTCCTAGGTTCTGGCCTTTCTAGGGAGTTTTACCTAGCCACCGTGCTTCCACACCTGCATTGCTTGCTGTTTGGGGTTTTTGGCTGGGTTTCTGTACAGCACTTTGTGACATCAGCTGATGTAAGAAGGGCTTTATAAATACATTTGATTGAATAGTTGATACAATGTTTCAAGTTCATTGTAATTTATATTTATCTTTTATTATATTATATTATATTTATCTTTTTATATCCTAATATTTTCTACCTGCAGGCTGCAATGTTTTTATTTGTTTGCTTTTAGGCTATTTTTTACATAGTTGACAATGACAATAGAAGTAACTTTTTAGGTTTGTATCCTTTTCATTTTGATTTGGATAGGATTTTGATTAACCACATGACAACGATTTTGAGATACAAAAAAGTTATTATAAAAATGAAATTAAACTGTTCCATGTAAATGTACATATGAAAACTATAACTGGCACGCAGATCGGTAGTTATAGCATTCCATATGAGAAAGTTTGCAGACTCCTCGTGTAGCCTATTCCCGGCAATTTTGGGAGAGTAACGGCCGAATATGTGAAAAGCCAGTAGGAGCAGGAGTAGGATGGTTGGGATATGTAAAGTTTTCTTTTTATTTTGCTTATTTTAATCTCTGGCTCCCTCTTGAGTCATTTGTGTCTTATTTCATCAAACAGTGAGCTTAAAGCATCAGACAACCTCAATGCATATAAAGTATAATATAGACACATAGGCTGTTTCTATATATGGAAAAATACACCTTTTAAAATGTCTAAAATGTGCAGTAGAGATGTGCAGTAGAGATGTGCAGTAGAGGGTGCAGTAGAGATGTGCTGTAGAGATGTGCAGTAGAGGGTGCAGTAGAGATGTGCAGTAGAGGGTAAGGTGCAGTAGAGATGTGCAGTAGAGGGTGCAGTAGAGGGTGCAGTAGAGATGTGCAGTAGAGGGTAAGGTGCAGTAGAGATGTGCAGTAGAGGGTGCAGTAGAGGGTGCTGTAGAGATCTGCAGTAGAGATGTGCAGTAGAGGGTAGGGTGCAGTAGAGATGTGCAGTAGAGGGTGCAGTAGAGGGTAGAGTGCAGTAGAGATGTGCAGTAGAGGGTAGGGTGCAGTAGAGATGTGCAGTAGAGGGTAGGGTGCAGTAGAGATGTGCAGTAGAGGGTGCTGTAGAGATGTGCAGTAGAGGGTGCAGTAGAGATGTGCAGTAGAGGGTAAGGTGCAGTAGAGATGTGCAGTAGAGGGTGCAGTAGAGGGTGCAGTAGAGATGTGCAGTAGAGGGTAAGGTGCAGTAGAGATGTGCAGTAGAGGGTGCAGTAGAGGGTGCTGTAGAGATCTGCAGTAGAGATGTGCAGTAGAGGGTAGGGTGCAGTAGAGATGTGCAGTAGAGGGTGCAGTAGAGGGTAGAGTGCAGTAGAGATGTGCAGTAGAGGGTAGGGTGCAGTAGAGATGTGCAGTAGAGGGTAGGGTGCAGTAGAGATGTGCAGTAGAGGGTGCAGTAGAGATGTGCAGTAGAGGGTGCAGTAGAGATGTGCAGTAGAGGGTAGGGTGCAGTAGAGATGTACAGTAGAGGGTAGGGTGCAGTAGAGATGTACAGTAGAGGGTAGGGTGCAGTAGAGATGTGCAGTAGAGGGTGCAGTAGAGGGTAGAGTGCAGTAGAGATGTGCAGTAGAGGGTAGGGTGCAGTAGAGATGTGCAGTAGAGGGTAGGGTGCAGTAGAGATGTGCAGTAGAGGGTGCAGTAGAGATGTGCAGTAGAGGGTAGGGTGCAGTAGAGATGTGCAGTAGAGGGTAGGGTGCAGTAGAGATGTACAGTAGAGGGTAGGGTGCAGTAGAGATGTGCAGTAGAGATTGCAGTAGAGATGTGCAGTAGAGGGTGCAGTAGAGGGTAGAGTGTAGTAGAGATGTGCAGTAGAGGGTGCAGTAGAGGGTAGGGTGCAGTAGAGATGTGCAGTGGAGATGTGCAGTAGAGGGTAGGGTGCAGTAGAGATGTGCAGTAGAGATGTGCAGTAGAGGGTGCAGTAGAGATGTGCAGTAGAGGGTGCAGTAGAAGGTAGAGTGCAGTAGAGATGTACAGTAGAGGGTAGGGTGCAGTAGAGATGTGCAGTAGAGGGTGCAGTAGAGATGTGCAGTAGAGGGTGCAGTAGAGATGTGCAGTAGAGGGTGCAGTAGAGGGTAGAGTGCAGTAGAGATGTGCAGTAGAGGGTAGGGTGCAGTAGAGATGTGCAGTAGAGGGTAGGGTGCAGTAGAGATGTGCAGTAGAGGGTAGGGTGCAGTAGAGATGTGCAGTAGAGGGTGAAGTAGAGATGTGCAGTAGAGGGTGCAGTAGAGGGTAGAGTGCAGTAGAGATGTGCAGTAGAGGGTGCAGTAGAGGGTAGAGTGCAGTAGAGATGTGCAGTAGAGGGTAGGGTACAGTAGAGATGTGCAGTAGAGGGTGCAGTAGAGATGTGCAGTAGAGGGTAGGGTGCAGTAGAGATGTGCAGTAGAGGGTGCAGTAGAGATGTGCAGTAGAGGTTTGGGAACAGCAAAACCCCAAAAAACAATAACCTAGCACTGGGATTGAACATGCAACCTACAGCGCTGAAGCACGGTATTTTCGCCCATCCACCATCCTCGCCAAAAACACCCTAAAAAGCCAACATCCTACTCAAAGGTTATAGCACTCACCGCTGTCTGTAGTGGCAGGTTTTGAAGAAAATTCTAGACGTTCTTGGGACGTGGATGGCAACTAATTTCGACTTCAAACTGGAGTGATCTCCCTGTGAGCTACCAATAACCCACTTGTATCCCTGATAACAACAAAACACTAAAGAAAAGAGTTGTGTTGTCTCCAAAGCACTCTGTAGAGCAAACACACACAGTGGTTGTGCCGTGGTGAGTGGAGAGACTCACGTAGACTCCCACACCCATCCATCCACCGACCCTCTCTCTGTCCTCTCTGTCCTCTCTCTATCTCTACATCTCTCTCAGTGCATCTGGTCAGTCAGTTTATCTCCTAATTGTTTACACCAGACTGAACATGAGGCAGAGAAGAGTAAACACAAACATAAACACCATCTCCGCCACCACAGCAGAGTAAATACACACAGTCCCAGTCACCTATAACCCAACCTGATCAGGCAGGACAAACAGTAAGAGAGAGAACTGAACAAACTCTGAAGTTACACTCTGTCCTTGGTTAGACCAGTCCCACTGCACTGACTACAACATTTCAAAGTTACTGTACTAAAGGGCAGGAGTGAAACCTTGTATTTCCCCTGGGTCCACAGAACCAGAATTGAACACACTAACACACAAGAACACACTTGGAACCACAGCTGTGTGCCTGTTGCTTAGTAACCACTGTGTGTGTTTTATATAAATCCAGGGGTAATTATTGGCATGGAGGGTAGACATTATGAAAAGCAAAGCCTGCAGTTAAACAACTCATCCTTCCTTCATTTTAAACTGATTAGAGGAGGAGGAGGGACATAGGAAAGAACAGGGAGAGGGGAGAGGATAGAGAGAGGAGAGTCAAAGGGACATAGGAGAGAACAGGGAGAGAGGGGAGAGGATAGAGAGAGGAGAGTCAAAGGGACATAGGAGAGAACAGGGAGAGAACAGGGAGAGAACAGGGAGAGAACAGGGAGAGAGGGGAGAGGATAGAGAGAGGAGAGTCAAAGGGACATATGAGAGAACAGGGAGAGAACATGGAGAGAACAGGGAGAGAGGGGAGAGGATAGAGAGAGGAGAGTCAAAGGGACATAGGAGAGAACAGGGAGAGAGGGGAGAGGATAGAGAGAGGAGAGAACAGGAGAGGGGGAGAGGATAGAGAGAGGAGAGAACAGGAGAGGGGGAGAGGATAGAGAGAGGAGAGTCAAAGGGACATAGGAGAGAACAGGGAGAGAGGGGAGAGGATAGAGAGAGGAGAGAACAGGAGAGGGGGAGAGGATAGAGAGAGGAGAGAACAGGAGAGGGGGAGAGGATAGAGAGAGGAGAGAACAGGAGAGGGGGAGAGGATAGAGAGAGGAGAGTCAAAGGGACATAGGAGAGAACAGGGAGAGAGGGAGAGGATAGAGAGAGGAGAGAACAGGAGAGAGAGGGAGAGAGGATAGAGAGGAGAGGGGAGAGAACAGGAGAGGAGGGGAGAGGATAGAGAGAGGAGAGAACAGGAGAGGGGGAGAGGATAGAGAGAGGAGAGTCAAAGGGACATAGGTGAGAACAGGGAGAGAACAGGGAGAGAACAGGGAGAGAACAGGGAGAGAGGGGAGAGGATAGAGAGAGGAGAGTCAAAGGGACATATGAGAGAACAGGGAGAGAGGGGAGAGGATAGAGAGAGGAGAGAACAGGAGAGGGGGAGAGGATAGAGAGAGGAGAGAACAGGGAGAGAGGGGAGAGGATAGAGAGAGGAGAGTCAAAGGGACACATGAGAGAACAGGGAGAGAGGGGAGAGGATAGAGAGAGGAGAGAACAGGGAGAGAGGGGAGAGGATAGAGAGAGGAGAGTCAAAGGGACATATGAGAGAACAGGGAGAGAGGGGAGAGGATAGAGAGAGGAGAGAACAGGGAGAGAGGGGAGAGGATAGAGAGAGGAGAGTCAAAGGGACACATGAGAGAACAGGGAGAGAGGGGAGAGGATAGAGAGAGGAGAGTCAAAGGGACATAGGTGAGAACAGGGAGAGAACAGGGAGAGAACAGGGAGAGAACAGGGAGAGAACAGGGAGAGAACAGGGAGAGAGGGGAGAGGATAGAGAGAGGAGAGTCAAAGGGACATAGGTGAGAACAGGGAGAGAACAGGGAGAGAACAGGGAGAGAACAGGGAGAGAACAGGGAGAGAACAGGGAGAGAGGGGAGAGGATAGAGAGAGGAGAGTCAAAGGGACAAATGAGAGAACAGGGAGAGAGGGGGAGAGGGATAGAGAGGGAGAGAACAGGGGAGGGGAGAGGATAGAGAGAGGAGAGAACAGGAGAGAGGGGAGAGGATAGAGAGAGGAGAGTCAAAGGGACATAGGAGAGAACAGGGAGAGAACAGGGAGAGAACAGGGAGAGAACAGGGAGAGGACAGGGAGAGAACAGGGAGAGAACAGGGAGAGAACAGGGAGAGAACAGGGAGAGGATAGAGAGAGGAGAGTCAAAGGGACATAGGAGAGAACAGGGAGAGAACAGGGAGAGAACAGGGAGAGAACAGGGAGAGAACAGGGAGAGGACAGGGAGAGAACAGGGAGAGGATAGAGAGAGGAGAGTCAAAGGGACATAGGTGAGAACAGGGAGAGAACAGGGTGAGGATGGAGAGAGGAGAGTCGAAGGGAGGAGGAAGGACATTTTATTTTTATTTTACCTTTATTTATACAGGTTTTTTCTCATTGAGATAACATCTCTTTTCCTTTGGTCCAATAGCAGCAGAGGGAACAACGTTTCAGACAAAACAATTTACATACACTAACACAACATTAATGAGGGACAGAGACGAGAACAGGGAAAGGGGGAGAGGATGGAGAGAGAGGAGAGAACGGTGAGAGGGGGAGAGGATGGAGAGAGAGGAGAGAACAGCGAGAGGGGGAGAGGATGGAGAGAGAGGAGAGAACAGCGAGAGGGGGAGAGGATGGAGAGAGAGGAGAGAACAGGGAGAGAGGGGGAGAGGATGGAGAGAGAGGAGAGAACAGTGAGAGGGGGAGAGGATGGAGAGAGAGGAGAGAACAGCGAGAGGGGGAGAGGATGGAGAGAGAGGAGAGAACAGCGAGAGGGGAGAGGATGGAGAGAGAGGAGAGAACAGGGAGAGGGGGAGAGGATGGAGAGAGAGGAGAGAACAGGGAGAGGGGAGAGGATGGAGAGAGAGGAGAGAACAGGGAGAGGGGGAGAGGATGGAGAGAGATGAGAGAACAGGGAGAGGGGGAGAGGATGGAGAGAGAGGAGAGAACAGGGAGAGGGGGAGAGGATGGAGAGAGATGAGAGAACAGGGAGAGGGGAGAGGATGGAGAGAGAGGAGAGAACAGGGAGAGGGGGAGAGGATGGAGAGAGAGGAGATAACAGGGAGAGGGTAGAGGATGGAGAGAGAGGAGAGAACAGGGAGAGGGGGAGAGGATGGAGAGAGAGGAGAGAACAGGGAGAGGGGGAGAGGATGAGAGAGAGGAGAGAACAGGGAGAGGGGGAGAGGATGAGAGAGAGGAGAGAACAGGCAGAGGGGGAGAGGATGGAGAGAGAGGAGAGAACAGGGAGAGGGGGAGAGGATGGAGAGAGAGGAGAGAACAGGGAGAGGGGGAGAGGATGGAGAGAGGAGAGAACAGGGAGAGGGGGAGAGGATGGAGAGAGAGGAGAGAACAGGGAGAGGGGGAGAGGATGGAGAGAGAGGAGAGAACAGGGAGAGGGTAGAGGATGGAGAGAGAGGAGAGAACAGGGAGAGGGGGAGAGGATGGAGAGAGAGGAGAGAACAGGGAGAGGGGGAGAGGATGGAGAGAGAGGAGAGAACAGGGAGAGGGTAGAGGATGGAGAGAGAAGGAGAGAACAGGGAGAGGGGGAGAGGATGGAGAGAGAGGAGAGAACAGGGAGAGGGGAGAGGATGGAGAGAGATGAGAGAACAGGGAGAGGGGGAGAGGATGGAGAGAGAGGAGAGAACAGGGAGAGGGTAGAGGATGGAGAGAGAGGAGAGAACAGGGAGAGGGGGAGAGGATGGAGAGAGAGGAGAGAACAGGGAGAGGGGAGAGGATGGGAGAGAGGAGAGAACAGGGAGAGGGTAGAGGATGGAGAGAGAGGAGAGAACAGGGAGAGGGGGAGAGGATGGAGAGAGAGGGAGAACAGGGAGAGGGGGAGAGGATGAGAGAGAGGAGAGAACAGGGAGAGGGGGAGAGGATGAGAGAGAGGAGAGAACAGGCAGAGGGGGAGAGGATGGAGAGAGAGGAGAGAACAGGGAGAGGGGAGAGGATGGAGAGAGAGGAGAGAACAGGGAGAGGGGGAGAGGATGGAGAGAGATGAGAGAACAGGGAGAGGGGGAGAGGATGGAGAGAGAGGAGAGAACAGGGAGAGGGGGAGAGGATGGAGAGAGAGGAGAGAACAGCGAGAGGGGGTGGAGTGGTGGGCCAGGAAAACATTTGGTTTTGAGGCACAGTCACGGGAAATACTTGCATTTACCCCCTGTATTGTGGCAGGGTGGAAGTCTTTTCGTGGTATTAGGGTGGAGATAACCACTTGTGCGTTGGGGAAAGTAGAAGAAGCCTTTTCAATCACTCCCTTCAGTGCTGTGGCCACCCTTTCCTGCTGTGCTCCCAGGTCGTTTGTGCCTGTGTGTATTATTATGTGGCTGGGTGAGCCTAGTTGGTCCTCAGACAGAAGGTCGAGGGCGCGCTGGGTGTTTGGACACCAGAGTTTAGACACGCTGTGTTTGGGAAAAGTTTTTTTTCTTCTATATATTTCCCATTTGAGTCCATAAGTAGTACAATCTGTGTCTTGTGTTTGTCTTCAGTGGGTGTGGGGGGGTTGTCAGAAGGGCTATCAGGGTGGCTGACAGGGGGGGTGCTCAGAGGGGGTGAGAGCCGCTGGGCTTGGGGTTCTTCATTTGTCTGTTCTGCTGTGATGTCGACTTTATGGTCAGGGTCTGGTGTGGACTGTTCTGCTGTGTTGTCGAGACTTTTGTCAGGTGCTAAGGTGGGCTGTTCTGCTGGCTTCTCTGTGGGGGTGGCCACCTCTCTAGTGGGTTGTTCTCTGTCACACGCCGTCCCCCTCAACCTCTCCTCCGTCCCCCTCACCCTCTCCTCCATCCCCTCAACCTCTCCTCCACCCCCCACCTCTCCTTCATCCCCCTCAACCTCTCCTCCATCCCCCTCACCCTCTCCTCCATCCCCCTCAACCTCTCCTCCACCAGCAGTCTGACACTCTCCTCTAGTGCTCTGTTCTGCTCCTCTTTCTCCTGTTGTAGTTGTCTCACCACTGTCCAGAGTGCAGATATATCTCTGTCCACCTCCAGCTCTCCGGGTCTGGTTAAGGGGGTGTTGTTGTGCTGGACTGTTGTCTGGGTCTGTGCTGACTGAAGTGTAATCACCTGCTGTTCCAGCTCCACCTGCCTTACCTCCAGCTGGGTGAATTTGTCCTTCATTTCAATGAGGGAGTGGTAATCTGTGCTGGGAAGTTGACTCTCCGTTGGGGGTTGCTCGTCTGTGGGGTTACATAATGAAGAGGTCTGGTCTGACCCGCTCGGGGTGGTGGTATCTTTATCAAGGGAGAGCTTCTCCTGCTGGGCTAATTCTTTGATTAGGTGAAAGTCCAGCTGAAACTGTTTGGGGTTACCCTGTACCATTACTGTTCCGGAATTATAGATATTTATATTACCTGACTCAGAGTCCTCGTTATCAAGTATTCTGAGTTTCCACCCCTCGTTAACCCCCCCTCTCTTAACAAAGGGGTAGTGTGCTAATATAGCACTGTGCCATGCCAGGGGATGGTTTGTGTGGAAGATAAGGTTGCTGATGTTCCCATTTTTGTAATAGTCAGCAAAAAGTGTCTCTTGATTTTCCATAAGGAGCTTCATTTTGTAATCTTTTCTTGCTTTATCATTCTTTACATGCACAGGGTACTGTATTTTAATTACCTCTGAACAGCGGGAGGGAGCTTCTAAGGCCTCACCATTTGGTTGTGGTAGACTGTGTGACTCTCCTGCCATTGTTGGGCTAATGGGCTTTGACACCTCTCACTTGACACGTCAGTACTAGTTGAAGCTGTATCAATCAGGCTTGGCAGAATTATGTTAGAATTCAGTCCTTATAAAGTAATGTTGTGTATTTTTCTTCTTGGCTTTTGGAAATAAAATATAGTTTCAGACTAAACATTACTCACTCAGTTCCAGGTTGGATGGTGTTTTCAGGTTTCTGTTGTTTTCCAGAGAATTTGCTGTAAAGGGTAATAAATCCTTGGTAGTTGTGAACCTTCCAGGTGATTCCGTAATTCCGTCCAAAATCAGTTTGTAGGTTTTAAGTTTTGATTTGAAGTAGGGGT